>NC_083318.1:128860106-129160285 GCF_963455315.2 Globicephala melas | reverse complement strand
TAAAACACAGATGCCATGGAAAATAACTGAACATTTCTTTGTTGGCAGTAATTCCTTGGATGGGATAAGCAGAATTTACTGTTTAATCACATCATATCTATAGCATATACTGTAGTATATTTTCTGGGCTGCAGTTATTTGGGACATCTATCAGTCTACTTTGTATGAGGACACAAAGAGGTTTTGCATAGAGTCCTTTGGCTTTTGAAAAGAAAATAGGAATGATTCATTCTTAAGTACCTTGTTGAAATACAGAGGTTTTGTCAGGAAAGAGAAAATTATTTACAAAATGAGAAGGATCAACCAATGGTAGTTGTTTGTCTGGTTTCTCTGCTAGACCATTAGATCCTTGAGGGCATACTTCATGTGATACTCATTTTTGTGTTCCCTGTACTTCATTCAGGGCCATATGCATGGAAATTCCTCAACAAATATTATTTGAATGACTTAGTTAATAAACATAAGGCCTTAAAAAAAGAAATATAGGGGCTTCCCTGGTGGCGCAGTGGTTGAGAGTCCGCCTGCCGATGCAGGGGACACGGGTTCGTGCCCTGGTCTGGGAGGGTCCCACATGCTGCGGAGCGGCTGGGCCCGTGAGCCATGGCTGCTGAGCCTGCACGTCCGGAGCCTGTGCTCCGCAATGGGAGAGGCCACAGCAGTGAGAGGCCCGCGTAACAAAAAAAAAAAAAAAAAAAATACAGAGGTTTTGCTATTTCACAATATCTTGACTTCCTCTGGGTTACACTAAGCAGTACAAAAATTATGCATGGTTTTATACAAGAACTATATATAATTTTTTAAAATTATGATTATAATTATTAGACCATAGTATCTATTGTGAGACAGATTGAAGAGATGCAAAAGGAGTGCTACAACTTTGTGCAAATTATCGGCTCTCAGGTATGATCTTGAAAAGGTCATGGCCTGGGCCAGATGAGGAGAGCACTAAGGAGGAATCTACGTTAGGATGTTTTGAAACATTCTGGATACTGGAATCCTGGAGAATTTTGTTTCTTTACTTATGAAATGTTCACAGCATGCTTTGTTAGCAATGTCACATTCTTTTAAAATTGTCTCAGCTATTGTATAGTAAAATAAAATCACTATAAAACATAGGTACTGGGAAAACTGATGACCTCTTTATCCATTCTTCATTCAACAACCAGTACATACTAAATGACAAAATCAGAGTTTCCATGATTCCCTTTCACCTATGGAGTTCCAGTTAAGGGGCTGGAGACACAATCCTATACTACTCATCTCAATGCCTGGTCAGTTAATTCAGAGAAAAAATACATTTCAAGAGAAAAAATGCAAGGGTCTTTGGATTCTAGGTGTATTAGAAATGTCTGTGAAGAGGGATGATATCTCAGACCCACTTAGATGGGTACAGGGAAATCACCCTTACTAAGGTAGGATAAATATGTTTTGGAGGAGTTCATTTCATATTGACAGGTCCCTGAGCAACATGATCCAGTCAGAAATACACTAATGTTGTGCATTATATAACTTTTCTGTTAATAAACTTTCCCCCCAAAAAATAATCTATGGAAAATTGTAGACACAATATTTACTACAAAATGTTTCATCATTTGTTCATATTATTGATGAGAAGCAGTACGTTCATTATGATGTTTTTACATAAATTCTGCAAATAAACTATTACCTGAAATATGTAGGTTATAAATTCAACATGTATAACTATTTCTTACCATGTAATTGAAATTTATTTAATGCCATATATTTGATGCCCATGTTTTATCATATTTTAATTAATTTTGTGTATAAATAACAATGAAATAAGTTACAAGTCTTCTTAAAGGTTTTGCAGTGTTCTTCAGAGCTTGAAAATTTTTTATTCTTGCCTATTATGTGAGACATTTTAATTTTGGATAATGTGTAACTTTAAATATAACCACTGTTGGTGACACATGCCTCCTTAGATCCCTAACAAGTATATGCGTTTTGGGTTGCCTTATCTGAGACACTTTCACCTTGGACTGATTAATTTTTAATTATCCAATTAACCTTCCTAAACCACTTTGTCATGTCATTTACTTTTTCACAAACTTTCAAGAGATCTTCATTTGATTTACAATTCTGAACTCCTTAAATGAGCAGGCAAATCCAGACAACTTACTTACTTACATGTATAATATTTTCATTCCATCTCTTTGTGAACATACTGCTCCCTCTTAGCAAGAAAACGTAATACCAAATAGGCCTTGTAAATATGTACCTCCCCCTTATTCATCATGCCAGGGATGCCTTCCTGCCTTTGCAGTAATTCAAATTATATTCATTCTGGATAATTTAGTTGAGAACATATCTCCATGTTTGATCTTTTTTCTTTTTTCCCTATTTCCCTCAATCCCTTTCTTTTTCCACCTATCTTCAATAAATGTTTGTTTATCAAACACTAATTTTATATCAGGGACTAGACTAGGTGCTGGGAAAACAGCTGTGAAGAATATGACCAGTTCTTGCTTCCACAAAACTTAGAGTCTAAATGGGTGACAGGCATTAAACAAATGTACAATATATTTGTGTATACATACATCAGGACAACTGCTATAAAGAAATATTATAAAAGCAACAAAAAACATACAAGGGAATCCCCATATGGTTATCAGCTGATTTTTCAGCAGAAACTCTGCAGGCCATAAGGGAGTGGCATGGTATTTTAAAGTGATAAAAGTGAAAAACCTACAACCAAGAATACTCTACCCAGCGACGCTCTTGTTCAGATTTGACAGAGAAATCAAAAGCTTTACAGACAAGCAAAAACGAAGAGAATTCAGCACCACCAAACCAGCTTTACAACAAATGCTTAAGGAAATTCTCTAGATGGAAAAGGAAAGGCCACAACTAGGAACAAGAAAACTATGAATGGGAAAGCTCACTGGTAAAGGCAAACAAACATACAGTATAGGTAAGAAATCACCCAGACACAAATATATGAAAACCATCAATCATGAGAAGAGGAGAGTACAAATGCAGGATATTGGGAATGCATTTGAAATTAAGAGACCAGCAACTTAAAACAATCTTGTATATATATCAACTGCTATATCAAAACCTGATGGTAATCGCAAACCAAAAATCTACAATAGATACACACAATAAAGAAAAAGAAATCCAGACACAACACAGAATACAGTCATCAACTCACAAGAAAGAGAACAAAAGAGGAAGGGAAGAAAAACTACAAAAGCAAATCCAAAACAATTAACAAAATGGCAATAAGACCATACATAATGATAATTATCTTAAACATAAACAGATTAAATGCTCCAACCAAAAGATATAGACTGGCTGAATGGATATAAAAACAAGACCTGTATATATGCTGTCTACAAGAGACACACCTAATATCTAGGGACACATACAAACTGAAAGTGAGGGGATGGAAAAATGTATGCCATGCAAATGGAAATCAAAAGAAAGCTGGAGTAGCAGTACTCTTATCAGACAAAATAGACTTTAAAATAAAGAGTGTTCCAAGAGACAAAGAAGGACATTACATAATATTCAAGGAATAAATTCAAGAAGAAGATACAACAATTGTGAATATATATGCACCCAGCATAGGAGCACATCAATATATAAGGCAAAGCTAACAGCCATAAAAGGAGAAATTGACAGTAACACAATACTGGGGAACGTTAACACTCCGTTTACATGAATGGACAGATCATCCAGACAGAACATCAATAAGAAAACAGAGGCCTTAAGTGACACATTAGACCAGATAGACTTAATTGATATTTATAGAGCAACCCATCCGAAAGCAGCAGAATACACATTCTTCTCAAGTGCATATGGAACACTCTCCAGGATAGTTTACATGCTGGGCCACAAAGCAAGCCTCAGTAAATTTAAGAAAACTGAAATCATATCAAACATCTTTTCTGACCACAATGCTGTGAGATTAGATATCAGCTATAAGACAAAAAATGTAAAAAACACAAACACGTGGAGGATAAACAATATGTTATTAAACAACCAGTGGACCACTGAAGAAATCAAAGAGGAAATCAAAAAATACCTAGAGACAAATGACAATGAAAACAAGATGATCCAAAACCCATGGGACACAGCAAAAGGAGTTCTAAGAGTGAAGTTTATAGCAATACAATCTTACCTCAAGAAAGAAGAAAAATCTCAAATAAACAACCTAACTGTACACCTAAAGCAACTAGAGAAAGAACAGACAAAACGCAAAGTTAGTAGAAGGAAAGAAATCATAAAGATCAGAACAGAAATAAATGCAATAGACACAAAGAAAACAATAGAAAAGATCAATGAAACTAAAAGTTGGTCCTTTGAAAAGATAAAATTGATAAATGTTAATCCAGATTCATCAAGAAAAACAGGGAGAGGGCTCAAATCAATAAAATTAGAAATGAAAAAGGAGAAGTTACAATGGATACCACAGAAATAGAAAGGATCATAAGAGACCATTACAAGCAACTGTATGCCAATAAAATGGACAAACTAGAAGAAAATGGACAAATTATTAGAAAGGTACAATCTTCCAAGACTGAACCAGGAAGAAACAGAAAATATGAACAGACCAATCACAAGTACTGAAATTGAAACTGAGATTAAAAAACTCCCAACAAACAAAAGTCCAGGGCCAAACTTTCCAAGATGGCAGAGGAGTAGGAGGACGTGGAGGTCATCCCTCCTCACAAATACATCAGGAACACATCTACAAATGGAACAATTCTCACAGAGCACCTGCTGAAAACTAGCAAAGGACCTCAGACACCTAAAAGGACAAGAAAGAACCCCATGTAACCAGGTAGGATGAAAGAAAGAAGACGCGAAAAAGAAGAGGAGAAGAAGCAGGACAGGACCTGCACCCCTAGCAGGGAGCTGAAGGTGAGGAGAGGTTCCTGCATCTAGAGAAGCCCCCTCACCAGTGAGGAGATCAGCTGGGACAGAAGGGGAGCCTTGGGGACTCAGAGGAGAGCCCAGCAACTGGTCTGTGGTAGGCAGGACAGAGTGAGACCTACACAGATTTTCCATGCCATGTGTACCCCAGCCTGAGACAGGTGTCTGCCAGTGCTGATGGGGGCTGAGTGCTGGAACGTGGGGTTTGGAGAGCAGACTCAGAGAGAGTACTGCTGTTGGCTGTGAGGAGATAGCCTGAGGGGTGAGAGTGAGGAGCTCTGCAACCGGGAATGCTCATGGAGGAAGCCTGGACCACCACGGAAGTGAAGCGCCATTGTTAAGTGACACGCAAAGGGCAGGACCACCATTGCAACCTCTCTCCTCATGTGCCAACCCCTGCCTGTGCAGGCACTAGAGAGAGTTCCTGCTGGAGCCCCTCGCATGCTGCCATTGTCTCCTCCCGCCCGACCCCAGCCTGGGTGGCCTGCTCACCCTGATCGCTGCCTGAAGGACTTGCATGCTCCAATCACTACCCCAGCATCCTCCTGCTGTGGTGGCCTGTTCGCCCCTATTGCCACCTTGACTCCTTCCTGCCTGACAGGCTTATGTGCTCTGGAAACCTCTGGAGCAGACTGTGGTGGGAGGAACACATACAGAGGTGGAGCTGAAACTACAGCTGAGCCCAGGGGCCATGTGACTAAGAAAGAAGAGCTGAAATCTCTCCTTGTGGTTGCATGAACCACAGAGTTAGAGCTCCTCTGATGGCTTCCTAAATTCAGCACCTGCGAAACATCCAACAGGACAAGTGCTCCTACAGCTGGGATGGGTCTGGCTTTAGCAGCTGTGGGCTTTGTGGACACGTACACACGGGGGTTGGGCCAGGCCAGAGTCTGAGCTGCCTCCATACCTCCCACAGCGTGTCCTGGTGCATGACTACTGCAGTCCTGGGACCTGACCTCAGTGGATCTGTGCTGGTGGTCTGGTGAAAACAATGCCTGAGAATCACCAGGGCCACTTGCCAGCATACCCACAGTTAAGGTGAGACTGAGAGCAGTGCCAACAACAGTATACTTTGTCAGCCCATGCAATGCATTTATAGATAACACAACAAAGCACATTTACAGGTGAACAGCTCCAGAGGAGGAATACTCAGTGGCTTCTCTCCCAGTGGGAGTGCTCCAATCGCACCTACTTCGCACCACAGATCAGAAACACAGCTAAGAAACATCTGGGGGCCTCTACTCCAACAACTAAGGAGCAGAACCCACCCCTGACAGGTCAGTGACAACCACAGAGCAAAGGGGAGGCCCTGCTCAATATCCAGGGCAGGCTCTGGTCACCACAACACCAATCAAACCCTCTATCAAGGGGATAACAGGACAAGCCTCTGGACCAACCTCACCCGCTAGGGGGCAGACACCAGAAGCAAGAGGAACTACGATCCTATAGCCTGCAGAAAGGAGACCACAAACACAGTAAGTTTGACAAAAGGAGAAGGCAGATATGTTGCAGAGGAAGAGGCAAGCTAAAAGCCTACAAGATCAACTAAATGAAGAAAAGACGCAAAAATTGTCAACAAAATACTAGCAAACCGAATCCAACAACACATTAAGAGGATTATACACTATGATCAAGTGGGATTTATCCCAGGGATGTGAGGATTTTTCAGTATCCACAAATCAATCAGTGTGATACACCACATCAACAAATTGAAGAATAAAAACCATATTATCATCTCAATAGATGCAGAAAAATCTTTTGACAAAATTCAGCAGCCATTTATGATAAAAAAAAAAAACTCTAGAAAGTGGGCATAGAGGGAACCTACCTCAACATAATAAAGGCCATATATGAAAAAACCACAGCAACATAATTCTCAATGTTGAAAAACTGAAAGCAATTCCTCTAAGATCAGAAACAAGACAAAGATGTCCACTCTCACCACTATTATTCAACATAATTTTGGAAGTCCTAGCCATGGCAATCAGAGAAGAAAAAGAAATAAAAGGAATGCAAATTGGAACTGTCACTGTGTGCAGGTGACATGATACTACATAGAAAACCATAAAGATGCTACCAGAAAACTACTGGAGATCATCATGAATTTGGTAGGGTTGCATGATACATAATTAATACACAGAAATCTGTTGCATATCTATAACAATGAGAGATCAGAAAAAGAAGTCAAGTAAACAATCCCATTTATCATCACATCAAAAATAATAAAATACCTAGGAATAAACCTACCTAAGGAGGCAAAATAGCTGTACTCCAAAAACTATAAGATACTGATGAAAGAAATAAAAGGTGACAAACAAATGAGGAGATATACAATGTTCTTGGATTGGAAGCATCAATATTGTCAAAATGACTATATTACCCAAGGAAATCTACAGATTCAATGCAATCCCTATCGAATTACCAATGACATTTTTCACAGAACTAGAACAAAATATTTTACAATTTGTATGGAAACACAACAGACCGCAAATAGCCAAAGCAATCCTGGGAAAGAGAAACGGAGCTGGAGGAATCACACTATACTACACACTATACTACAAAACTACAGTATACTACACTATACTATACTACACAATAAAGTTACAGTAATCAAAACAGTATGGTACTGGCACAAAGACAGACTTATACATCAATGGAACAGAATAGAAAGCCCAGAAATAAATCCATGCACCTAGGGTCAATTAATCTACGACAAAGGAGGCAAATATACAATGGAGAAAAGACAGTCTCTTCAATAAATGATGCTGGGAAAACTGAACAGCTACATATAAAAGAATGAAACTAGAACATTCACTAACACCATACACAAACATAAACCCCAAATAATTAAAGACTTAAATGTAAGACCAGATAGTATGAAACTCTTAGAGGTAAACATAGGCAGAACACTCTCTGACATACAGTGCAGCAGTATCTTTTTGGATATGTCTCCCAGAACAATGAAAGTCAAAACAAAAATGAATGGCACCTAATTGAACTTAAAAGCTTTTCCACAGCAAAGGAAACCATAAACAAAATGAAGAGACAACCCACAGAATGGGAGAAAACATTTGCAAACGAAGCAACCAATACGGGATTAATCTCTGAAATATACAAATATCTCATGCAGCTCAATATCAAAAAAACAAACAACCCAATCAAACAAATGGGCAGAAGATCTAAATAGACATTTCTCCAAAGGAGACACACAGATGGTCAAAAGGCACATGAAAAGATGCTCAACATTGCTCATTATTAGAGAAATGCAAATCGAAACTACAATGAGATATCACCTCACACTGGTCAGAATGGCCATCATCAAAGTCTACAAACAATAAATGCTGCAGAGGGTGTGGAGAAAAGGGAACCCTCCTTCACTGTTGGTGGAAATGTAAACTGATACAACCACTATGGAGAACAGTATGGAGGTTCCTTAAGAAACTAAAAATAGAGCTACCATATGATCCAGCAATCTCACTCCTGGGCATATATCTGGAGAAAACTAATTTGAAAAGATACACATGCCCGAATGTTAACTGCAGCACTATTTACAATAGCCAAGACACGGAAGCAACCTAGATGTCTTTTGACAGAGGAATGGATAAAGATGAAGTGGTATATATACACAGTGGAATATTACTCAGCCATAAAAATGAATGAAATATTGCCTTTGCAGCAACATGGATGGACCTAGACATTATCATACTAAGTGAAGTAAGTCAGACAAAGACAAATATCATATGATATCACTAACATGTGGAACCTAAAGATGACACAAAAAAACTTATGTACAAAACAGAAACAGACTCACAGACTTAGAAAACAAACTTATGGTTAACAAAGGGGAAAGCTGTGGGGGGAAGGGATAAATTAGGAGGGATAAATTAACATATACCTAACATAAATTAGTTTGGGATTAACATATACACACTACTATATATAAAACAGATAATCATCAATGACCTAGTGTATAGCACAGGGAACTCTACTTAATATTCTGTAATAACCTATAATGGAAAAGAATCTGAAAAAATAATGGATATGTGTATATGTGTATATATATATATATGGAAAAGAATCCTAAAAAATAATGGATATATGTATATATATATATGTATATATGTATATATGAATCACTTTGCTGTACACCTGAAACTAACACAACATTGTAAACCAGTTATACCCCAATATAAAATAAAAATTCAATTAAAACTGTTACAGTATATGTTTATGTTGAGATTATGAAAATACTATAACTTATTTGAAATTGTGGGATGTGAGATGTTCTTAAGAATTGTCCAGGGGAAAAAAAAAAAAGAATTGTCCAGGGACTGAGCTACATCTCTCAGGAATAAATCAAGGGCAAAACTTCAGAATTTCGGATTAACAGATACACACTATATATAAAATAGATAACAAACAAGGGCCTACTGTTTGTAGCACAGAGAACTATATTCAATATCTTATAATAGCCTATAATGGAAAAGAATATGAAAAATATATGTATATATGTATATATGTATATATATATATATAAGTGAATCACTTTGCTGTACACCTGAAACATTGTAAATCAACTATATTTCAATTTTAAAAATTCTTATAGAAAAATAAAATTAAAAAAAAATGGACAAAACCTTCCAGGCAGATGATAAAAAATGAAGGACCTGAAGGACCTAAGGAAGGAGACAGATTTTCACCATTAAGAAACTCAAAGGTGACTAGTGTCACTAGAAACACAAAAATTGAGGGGAAAAATTGTCCCAGGAAGAAATTAGGGAGGTAGGTAGGGCTAGATAATTCAGGGTCATGTAGATCATTACAAAATTTATATATTCTTGAAATTCAGTAGGAGGTTATTTAAGGAAAATAAGGAAGCTAGTGGCATGATTAGATTTGCATTTAAAAAAAAGATTACTATAACTTTCTCTAGTATGTGTGTGGAGGTATGGAAAAATGGATGCCATAACCCTAGAAGGAGGTAACGGTGTCTTGAACTAGAGGGATGGTGGTGGTGAGAAGTGAGGAGAGGGAGATTGGTACAAGATGGTGGAGTAGAAGGACGTGTGTTCACTCCCTCATGTGAGAGCACCAGAATCACAACTAACTGCTGAAGAGTCATCAACAGGAAGACACTGGAACTCACCAAAAAAGATACCTCACATCCAAAGACAAAGGAGAAGCCGCAACGAGACAGTAGGAGGGGTGCAATCACAGTAAAATCAAATCCCATAACTGCTGGGTGAGCGACTCACAAACTGGAGAACACTTATACCACAGAAGTCCACCCACTGGAGTGAAGGTTCTGAGCCCCATGTCAGGCTTCCCAACCTGGGGGTCTGGTAACGGGAGGAGGAATTACCAGAAAATCAGACTTCGGAGGCTAGCGGGATTTGATTGCAGGACTTTGACAGGACTGGGGGAAACAGAGACTCCACTCTTAGAGGGCACACCCGAAGTAGTGTGCGCACCGGGACCCAGGGGAAGGAGCAGTGACCCCAGAGGAGAATGGACCAGGCCTACCTGCTAGTATTGGAGGGTATCCTGTAGGGGGGGGGGTGGTGGCTGTGGCTCACCTTGGGGACAAGGACACTGGCAGCAGAAGTTCTGGGAAGTACTCCTTGGTGTGAGCCCTCCCAGAGTCTGTCATTAGCCCCAGCAAACAGCCCAGGTAGGCTCACCTCTGTAGCCAGGAAAGAGTTATTCTTTCTACCTCTAGATGACTATAAGCTGAGGAATGAAGATAGATCCACCCTAAGCCAACATCCGGTTACTATGTCTCCTCTTTTAACCAAAACTTATTGTAACAGAACACAGTTTACAAAGGTCACTGTATACATATGCAATCTCTATTATCACATGGTTACCCCTTGACCTTCATTTCCCCTATTTCAGCACAAAATACCTTTCCTTGTACTACTCTAAGATTTTTTCTATTTATCCATCTTTTTTATCCCACAAACTTAACAGATATATCTCTATCTACATATCCACAGTTCATGAGTGTGGTTGAAATATAGCATAATGGCTGAAACATATAATTAAATATTTGAATATGAATCCTTTTGACCTTGTTTTTCTTACATCAAATGCATATCTTGTATCTATGCATTAAAATGAAATTTGATGGGCTCTGCATGGAAATATTGAACAATGCTTTGGGAAATCTGGAATTGGTTGTTGACTGCCACTAACAATTTTTATAATCTTGGGTGAGTCACTTATCAACCCTAGCCACTGTTTCTTTAGAAAAATCAAGGGATTAAACCACATTAACTTTACAGTCTCTACTGCTTCTTGAACTGTTATTATTAAATCAAAATGAAAATATTCATATTTTCAATGGTGAACAGGTTATGATATTTGAAATTAATAAAATCACAAAAATGACATTAATAAAATGAAAATAGTTGACAATATTTTTTAGATCATAGCAATTTGTATGTTCCATCTCACATTATAGTTTGTGCTTTGTTGATTTTTTTTCTATTTAAAAATCAATTTTATATCCTTTTAAGGATGACTGACTTTAAAACTGGTGTCCCATCTGTTTTCTCTTTGTTAGCAGACTTTTTGAGGCTACTCTGAGTTCATAAGGAAAATTATTTGCTTTGATAAAGCAGCTTTTCAAAGAGAAAAAAAAATAACAGACTTTCTTTTTGCACTCGATAGTAAGTGTTTCTAAAACCCATAAACTCATCTTAAGTAAGAAAATAAAGGTTGGTTATTTGAAAAATTGCTATTATTAAACAAACCTCTTATCTCCAAGGCTCAATTCTTTACACAGTGAAAGAATGTATTTTTGAAATTCCATGCTTCTTTTAAAAATTCTATCTAACTTGTAGGTAATGATATCCTGACCATAACTTTCCATACCAGAATTAATTTCCTGCTGTGTCTCACCCTTTATTTATACTATATGAAAGCATTTTAGAAAATCATATGGTATATGAAAATGAATATTATTTCATCAAAAATCCAAAACCACTCTGCATGCTTTGTATTTCCATACATGCTTGTAATATTATTTTGATGTTGTAAATTCTTTGAAGGACTTTTAAATAGTAGTATGTCACCAAAGCATCAAGCATAAAAGGCAAATTTTGCTATTTATCATATTACTATCCCATACATGCCCCCTGAATTTTCTTAAGTGATGTTTGATCTACCTTAAATTTTGCATGTTTCTGAAGGAAAATATAGCCAAAGCTAATACAAAATGGCCAGTAACCTAAAAATCACATTTTAAGTGCATCTTGAATATATAATTTTTAATCTGGGTATAACTAAACTATTTAAATTCAAATAATGAAAGAATATCATGAAAAATGAACCAGTGAATCCAGGGAGACATTTCAAGTGAGTTGGCATCCTTGGGCCGATAGTTCTTTCACTCTAACTACCTTGATGCTTATTCTGGTTGCAGCCAGAGAAGGCAGTAGGAGTGAGGTATGCTATTTGTCTACATCCTGTCTCCCTTTTTTCAACATCATTCTTATCTACTTACATAGTATCCACACCTTCTGGATACCTCCATTTCCAATTATTTCAAACCCTTTTCTTCAGGAATAATCTGATAACCTAATTCATACAAAGGTTTAAATGACTAATAACTTACAATGTTATACTTCAAGTTATCTGGAAACAACTTCTACGTGAAGTTTGAGTATATTTTATATAATGAATGAAATTCAGAATTAATAAGTGGAGAACATTTAATAAACCTAGAGAAATTGGCACACAGATTTTAGTATCAATGAAACAATTAGGGAAGGGTACTTCTTTAATTTTTTGACAGATAAAGAGACATTATAGAATATATGACTTGGAATTCAAAGACCTTATATTAGTACCTGAGTCCTCTTGAGTAAGCCAGTTATTACTAAGAGCCTCAGTTTTCCATCTGTAAAATGGGAGTAAAATGGGAGTAAGGCATTTGAAACCAGTTTTAATGTACATTTATAGGATAAATTAGGATATTTTATGTAAAAGCAATCTAACATTTAAAGTATATGACAGATGAGATGCTATAATTGTATTTGTTGTTTGTAGTATCCCCCAAATTATACTATATATTTAATTATGTATTGCCTTTATTCAGTGAGTCAGACTTATTCCTAAAACTAACTTGCCTTACTGATATAAAACAACAAATGAGCAATATAAAATTGCTGTATTTTTATTTTACTTTTTTCTCAAGTTATCTTGTAGTTTAGGTAATAATGTCTTACATTTAGTAGTCTCCCAACAGAACTTATGGGATAAAATTTCTCATAAGACAGAATCATTTAAGCAAGGAGTTTAGGACTCACATTATTTAATCAATATGATATTACATATACATATGTATGATAAGTACTAGAAAACGAGAAACAATAGGCAAGATTCTTAATTATATATTAATATAAGAATCTATATATTAGTTATATATAGATTATAACTAATACAAGAATCTATATTATATATGTGTATTGTATTATATACAATACACATATATATGTTCATTTATTGTATACAAGCAATATTTCCATCATGTAAATCTACGGCAATTGTCTACAGAAGACATTACATGAATAAAAATATTTTTGATTTTTTTAATACTACTTTCATTCAAGAAGCATTGTACTATATGAAGACCTAAACAGAGACATTTCTCCAAAGAAGACATGCAGATAGCCAATAGGCACATGAAAAGATGCTCATCATCACTAATTGTTAGAGAATTGCAAATCAAAAGTACAATGAAGTACCACCTTACATTGGTCAGAACGGCCATCATTAAAAAGTCTACAGATAACAAATGCTAGAGAGGGTGTGGAGAAAAGGGAACCCTCCTACATTGTTGGTGGGAATGTAAATTACTGCAGCCACTATGGAGAACAGTATGGAGGTTCCTTAAAAGACTAAAAATAGAGTTGCCATATGATCCATCCATCCCACTCCTGGACATATACCCAGACAAAACTCTAATTCGAAAAGATACTTGCACCCCTATGTTCATAGCAGCACTATTTACAATAGCCAAGACACGGAAACAACCTAAATGTCCATCGACAGATGAATGGATAAAAAAGATGTGGTATATATACACAATGGAATACTACTCAGCCATAAAAAGGAATGAAATAATGCCATTTGCAGAAACATGGATGGACTTAGAGATTTTCATAATACTCAAAATAAGTCAGAAAGACAAATACCATATGATACCACTTATGTGTGGAATATAAAATACGACACAAATGAACATATCTACAGAACAGAAACAGATTCACGGATATAGAGAACAGACTTGTGGTTGCCCAGGGGGAGGGAGATGGGGTTGGGAAGGATTGGGAGTTTGGGATTAGCAGATGCAAACTATTATATATAGAATGGATTTAATCAACAAGGTTCTAATGTATAGCACAGGAAACTATATTCAATATCCTGTGATAAACCATAGTGGAAAAGAATATGAAAAAGAATTTATATATATATATATATATATATATATATATATATATATATATATATAAACAATCACTTTGCTGTACAGCAGAAATTAACACAACATTGTAAATCGACTATACTTCAATGAAGTTTTAAATAAAAGAAACACCGTACCATCTAATACATGCTAGATATTGGGCATGTGCCTGTCTAGACAAGAGATGCATTTTTCATGTTGTTTTAGTTAAACCACAGTAATTGCCCATTATTTTGCATTCCTATGCAAACACATAAAAACTATTCCCTACTCCTTTCGCTTAGACATATAAAATTAGCTTAAACACTCACTTATTCTTTTTATTAAGAAATCACACTTTTTTGGAATATCAGTTGTGCAGAATTATACTTTCTTAGGTTTCTTCTGAATTGAAACAGTGAGTATAAGCAGTGATTGTCTGAAACTCTCATTTAAATAAACTTTCTACTGAAAAGAATCGTTCACACTGAGTGGGTTACAGCACACACACACGTATTAGTTCTAAAGACAACTCATTATTGTTCCTCAGAATTTTGTTCTTTCTAGAGTTCATTTACTCTAGTTATAAACAGAACAGTCCTACTGGCTTGTGGGAAAACAGTTGCATGCTTTCGCTTTTCTCATGAGAGGTAGATGCCTTGGCCTTCCTCTCTTGGGAACTCAGCCTTTAGCTGACCTTACTAACATTCACCTTGCTTATCTTGTACATGTCTTCTAACCCCGGTTGAATCCTAAATGCCCACCAGGAGGATTTAGTATCCCCTAAAGAATTTAGGAGTGAGGTTGAGCCAGAAGAAGTAATTTAATTCCAGACAACTTCCTCTTGGTAATTTATGCTATTTGAAAAATAGAGGTCTTGTCTGCCAGGACCTTTGAATGTTTCTTTTTGGTTATTACTTGAACTTATTACAAGGCTTCCTGCTTGCAAAGCAGTAACTACTTCTCTGTACAATCTCTCTGTGGTAGAATGTTTCTAGGCCTTTAAAAAAAACTCTTCTTTATCACTGAAAACAGATTGCACATCTAAGGATACAAACAGATGCAGCAACATGCCAACCCTTCTGTAGAGAAATGTCCTGTATTTGTAACTGCTTTAGAAATCCTATTCCTCAGTGATGACAGGAAAAGGACGGTTGTTTTTAATAAATATCGTTTGAGTTTATTGACAAAGAGGCACATTTCAGGTCTCCTGGTTTACTTCACACCAATATATTATGTAGTGAAAAATCAAAAGGGGCATTTGCTTTTTAAGTAGTTCATGACACTCCATTAACATTCCTCCATGTGGAGAAGAAGTTATTTTTTAAGACAAGAAATCTTTGGATTTTATGTGCTATACTGTATGTGTTTTTTATTGCTGTTTTTGGGCAAGATTTATGTTTATAAATGCTTTCAATGTTTATTAGTAAATTGCATTGGGTTAGTAAATGAGCTAATATTTTAAAAAATAATAATAATTGTAAGGGTCTAGAAGAGTGTCTGGCATATAATAAGGATTTTATGTGTTTGCAAAATAAAATAAAAATTATAAAAGCTTAATTTCACTCTCCTAGTGGCTGTAAATGATTTTTTTTAAAAAGGATAGCAGTTTATATAAATGGCTTTTTTTTTTTTTTTTTTTTAGAGATCCTGCATTAGTCACTTTTATTTGTTTGATTTAGGGAAGCATTATGGCTTAGGCCAGTAATTCTCAACTGGGCGCAATTTTGCCCTCCCGGAGACATTTGGAAATGTCTGAAGACATTTATGTTTGTAACAACTGGGTGCAGGTGCTACTGGCATCTATAAGTAGAGGCAAAGGATGCTCATAAGCATCCTGCAATTCACTGGGCAGCCCTCTACAGCAAAAAAATTATATAATCCCAAATGTAAACAGTGCTGAGATTGAGAAACCCTTGGCTTAGAGCTTGAGCTCCAATTCACATTATGCTATCCACTAAATCCTGGAATCCTGGCAAGCACTTAAGGGTAAAGGTTTCAGTTTCTTCATCATAAATGGGTATAATAAAATAATAGGGATTGAAAGTTATTAATACATGAAACATTGCACATATCTTGGTGCATTGTAAAGTCACTAAATCTTAGCTATTATTATAAATAAAATCTGAGATAAAGTGACTTATCTGCTTTCTGGTCATTTTTTCTAAATCTAAAATTATACAATATATGCTCTCTTGAGTTTAGTATATTTAAGAATTCTTTCCCACCCGAGATCTTCTCACTGTCAGGCATCAGACAGACAACTAGCTCTTGAAAGCACTTACCACCACCTTATGGCATTTTTGGTTTTGTACATCCATTTTGTTGTATTTTGTCCAAGATTCAAGGCTTACTTAGAATTTTATAAGGACAAATAAAGCTTTCTCAAGGATCTAAATCCTACTATTGTCTTTTCCTTAGCTTAATTTTAAATCACTACATACAACTCCATTTTCCAATAGGCTCAGGGTTAAGTCAACTATGGACTTCATTAAAAGTAAATTAAAAACTAGTGTGATGGAGTTTTACCAAAAAAGAATGATTTTTATGTCTCCTTCAACAGTAGAATCCATAGATAGTAGCACAGCATTTGTCTGGAACACTATAGAACCCATCTTCTGAAAGTAGGAAAAGAGAAGTTCCTTTAAGGCATGTGCTTCAACGGGAAGGGGACTATGTCCAGAATAGTTCCTTTTAATTCTTTTCTAAAATGTGTCACAATGCTAATTTATCATTTATTTAAGAGAATTTATAAATATCATTAGAGAAAGAATATTAAAGAAATCTTTATGTCAGTTTCCAGGGCTAACTAGATAAAAAATAATAGTGAAGATCAAGGTTAGATTGAAGACACAATGGGGAAACTCAATATACACCATTAAAGGTGTTGAAAAAGTATTCCAGTTTGTATTTTAGAAGCAAATTTGGGGTAAAAAAGGATTTATAGGCCAAACTTTAGAAGCGATACAATCTATGTTATACTGGCATTAAGTGACAACCAATTTAATGCAATTATTCTGTACACTTATAGTAATGAAAATGGAAATAATTACATTTAAGACATTTACAGATTTTAATATTTGACTCAGTGAGCAATAATATTGTACATGCCTTTATTCAAAGCACTTTTCATATATGTAATAGTATTTTACATACTATTTTAAGTATTTTAAATAGTATTTTAAGTACATAGAGATGGCTTCTTGATATCACTGTATTAAGTTTCTGTTATTCTGCCTGTAGATTTATGTATTGATGTATTTTAATAATTAAATTAATATATTACTATAGACTTTCTTCTGTGATTTATTCTACTGCCTCAACTTCCGCCTTCTTCATTTATTTTCTACACTAATGAATTGACCTATTCAATTAATGTGCAGGTTACAAGGTCAAATGGGTGTCAGTCATTTCTTATGTCTATATTTTAAGTAATATGTTACTACTACTAGAGCACCAAAATTTATTCTTTTTATAAATTAGAGAAGATACTGATAATTCTCTTTGTATTTCTGAATCCAAAATGTTTGCATAAATGGAAGATAAAAGAGTTGAGTTACAGATATTTTAATGGGAGTATTTTCATAACCCTTGTTTTGGCCAAAGAAGTGTCTCTATATGTCATGTTGACACACGGGGAAAAGAGAGATTAAGAAGTGCTGCTCTACAATAACTCCCTTTTAATTCATTTTCTACAGTATTGACATAATATACTGAAAGAGCTTTTTTTCAGTTGCTTTGATAGCTAATGCTTTAGATATAATGTCATATTGCTTTGGTGGCTATGAAAGGTTTGTTATTTCCTCCAGGTATATTTTATAGTTACATATATGTCTTGCTTTTTATTAGGGAAGGATAACTAAAGGGGAGTTGAAGCCTCAAAAATATCCCTGAAAAGTTGACATTCCCCACTGCTTTCAACAATGAAAGCAAAATATACATGTCCAGTGCTTGGTAGTTTAAGATCCAGGTAGGGAGGGGAACCAAGATGGCGGAGTAGAAGGACGTGCTCTCACTCCCTCTTGCGAGAACACCAGAATCACAACTAGCTGCTGGACAATCATCGACAGGAAGACACTGGAACTCACCAAAAAATATACCCCACATCCAAAGACAAAGGAAAAGCCACAATGAGATGGTAGGAGGAGCACAATCACAGTAAGATCAAATCCCATAACCAGTGGGTGGGTGACTCACAGACTGGAGAACACTTATACCACAGAAGTCCACTCACTGGAGTGAAGGTTCTGAGCCCCTCAGGCTTCCCAACCTGGGGTTCTGGAAACGGGAGGAGGAATTCCTAGAGAATCACACTTTGAAGCCTAGTGGGAATTGATTGCAGGACTTTGACAGGACTGGGGGAAACAGAGACTCCACTCTTAGAGGGCACACAGAAAGTAGTGTGTGCATTGGGACCTAGGGGAAGGAGCAGTGACCCTAGGGGAGACTGAACCACACCTACCTGCTACTGTTGGAGGGTCTTCTGCAGAGGCGGGGGGGAGGGTGGCTGCGGCTCACCATGGGGACAAGGACACTGGCAGCAGAAGTTCTGGGAAGTACTCCTTGGCAGAGCCCTCCCAGAGTCATTAGCCCCAGCAAACAGCCCAGGTAGGCTCCAGTGTTGGGTTGCCTCAGGCCAAACAACCAACAGGGAGGGAACCCAGGCCCACCCATCATCAGACAAGCAGATTAAAGTTTTACTGAGCTCTGCCCACCAGAGCAACAGCCAGCTCTACCCACCGCCAGTCCCTCCCATTGGGAAACTTGCACAAGCCTCTTAGATAGCCTCATCCACCAGAGGGCAGACAGCAGAAGGAATAACTACAATCCTGCAGCCTGTGGAACAAAAACCACATTCACAGAAAGATAGACAAGATGAAAAGGCAGAGGGCTATGTACCAGATGAAGGAACAAAATAACCCCCCAGAAAACCAACTAAATGAGGTGGAGATAGGCAACCTTCCAGAAAAAGAACTCAGAATAATGATAGTGAAGATGATCCAGGACGTTGGAAAAAGAATGGAGGCAAAGATCGAGAAGATGCAAGAAATGTTTAACAAACACCTAGAAGAATTAAAGAACAACAAAACAGAGATGAACAATACAATAACTGAAATGGAAACTACACTAGAAGGAATCCATAGCAGAATAACTGAGGCAGAAAAACCGGTAAGTGACTTGGAAGACAGAATGGTGGAATTCACTGCTGCAGAACAGAATAAAAAGAATGAAAAGAAATGAAGACAGCCTAAGAGACCTCTGGGACAACATTAAACGCAACAACATTTGCATTATAGGGGTCCCAGAAGGAGAACAGAGAGAGAGAAAGGACCCGAGAAAATATTTGAAGAGATGATAGTCAAAAACTTCCCTAACATGGGAAAGGAAATAGCCACCCAAGTCCAGGAAGCGCAGACAGTCCCATACAGGATAAACTCAAGGAGAAACATGCCAAGACACATAGTAATCAAATTTGCAAAAATTAAAGACAAAGAAAAATTATTGAAAGCAGCAAGGGAAAAACAAAAAATAATATACAGGGGAACTCCCATAAGGTTAACAGCTGATTTCTCAGCAGAAACTCTACAACCCAGAAGGGAGTGGCAAGATATACTTAAAGTGATGAAAGGGAAGAACGTACAACCAAGATTAATGTACCCGGCAAGGATCTCATTCAGATTTCACAGATAAATCAAAAGCTTTACAGACAAGGAAAAGCTAAGAGAATTCAGCACCACCAAACCAGCTCTACAACAAATGCTAAAGGAACTTCTGTACGTGGGAAACACAAGACAAGAAAAGGACCTACAAAAACAAACACAAAACAATTAAGAAAATGGTCATAGGAACATACATATCGATAATTACCTTAAACGTGAATGGACTAAATGCTCCAACCATAAAACACAGGCTTGCTGAATGGATACAAAAACAAGACCCATATAAACACTGTCTACAAGAGACCCACTTCAGACCTAGGGACACATACAGACTGAAAGTGAGGGGATGGAAAAAGATATTCCATGCAAATGGAAATCAAAAGAAAGCTGGAGTAGCAATACTCATATCAGACAAAATACACTTGAAAATAAGGAATGTTACAAGAGACAATGAAGGACACTACATAATGATCAAGGGATCAAGCCAAGAAGAAGATATAACAATTATAAATATATATGCACCCAACATAGGAGCACCTCAATACATAAGGCAACTGCTAACAGCTATAAAAGAGGTAATTGACAGTAACACAGTAATAGTGGGGGACTTTTAACACCTCACTTACACCAATGGACAGATCATCCAGACAGAAAATTAATAAGGAAACACAAGCTTTAAATGACACAATAGACCACATAGATTTAATTGATATTCATAGGACATTCCATCCAAAAACAGATTACAATTTCTTCTCAAGTGCGCACAGAACATTCTCCAGGATAGATCACATCTTGGGTCACAAATCAAGCCTTAGTAAATTTAAGAAAATTGAAATCATATCAAGCATCTTTTCTTACCACAACACTATGAGACTAGAATTGAATTACAGGGAAAAAAGCATAAAAAAACACAAATACATGGAGGCTAAACAGTATGTTACTAAATAACCAAGAGATCACTGAAGAAATCAAAGAGGAAATCAAAAAATACCTGGAGACATATGACAATGAAAACACGACGATCCAAAACCTATGGGATGCAGCAAAAGCAGTTCTAAGAGGGAAGTTTATAGCTATACAATCCTACCTCAAGAAACAAGAAAAATCTCAAGAAAACAATCTAGCCTTACACCTAAAGGAACTAGAGAAAGAAGAACAAACAAAACCCAAAGTTAATAGAAGGAAATAAATCATAAAGACCAGAGCAGAAATAAATGAAATGGAAAGAAAACTATAGCAAAGATGAACAAATCTAAAGGCTTGTTCTTTGAGAAGATAAAACTGATAAACCATTAGCCAGACTCATCAAGAAAAAGAGGGAGCGGACTCAAATCAATAACATTAGAAATGAAAAAGAAGTTACAACAGACACCGAAAAAATACAGAGCATCCTAAGAGACTACTACAAGCAACTCTATGCAAATAAAATGGACAACCTGGAAGAAATGGACAAATTCTTAGAAAGGTATAACCTTCCGAGACTGAACCAGAAGAAACAGAAAATATGAACAGACCAACCACAAGTAATGAAACTGAAACTGTGATTAAAAATCTTCCCACAAACAAAAGTCCAGGACCAGATGGCTTCACAGGTGAATTCTATCAAACATTTAGAGAAGAGCTAACACCCATCCTTCTCAAACTCTTCCAAAAAATTGCAGAGGAAGGAGCACTCCCAAACTCATTCTATGAGCCCATCATCACCCTGATACCAAAACGAGACAAAGATACTACAAAAAAAAGAAAACTACAGGCCAATATCACTGATGAATATAGATGCAAAAATCCTCAACAAAATACTAGCAAACAGAATCCAACAACACATTAAAAGGATCATACACCATGTTCAAGTGGGATTTATCTCAGGGATGCAAGGATTCTTCAATATATGCAGATCAATCAATGTGATACACCACATTAACAAACTGAAGAAGAAAAACCATATGATCATATCAATAGATGCAGAAAAAGCTTTTGACGAAATTCAACACCCATTTATGATAAAAACTCTCCAGAAAGTGGGCATAGAGGGAAGCTACATCAACATAATAAAGGCCATATACGACAAACCCACAGCAAACATCATTCTCAATGGTGAAAAAGTGAAAGCATTTCCTCTAAGATCAGGAAAGAGACAAGGATGTCCACTCTCACCACTATTATTCAACGTAGTTTTGGAAGTCCTAGCCATGGTAATCAGAGAAGAAAAAGAAATAAAAGGAATACAAATTGGAAAAGAAGTAAAGTTGTCACTGTTTGCAGATGACATGATACTATACATAGAGAATCCTAAAAATGCCACCAGAAAACTACTAGAGCTAATCAATGAACTGGGTAAAGTTGCAGGATACAAAATTAATGCACAGAAATCTCTAGCATTTCTATATACTAATGATGAAAAATCTGAAAGAGTAATTATGGAAACACTCCCTGGACAATTGGAAATTGCTTCAAGTATTTCTTTTCCTTTAGGAACAATTCTAGTTTACCACTACAACAAAAAGAATAAAATACCTTGGAATAAACCTACCTAGGGAGACAAAAGACCTGTATGCAGAAAACTGTAAGACACTGATGAAAGAAATTAAAGATGATACCAACAGATGGAGAGATATACCATGTACTTGGATTGGAAGAATCAATATTGTGAAAGTGACTATACTACCCAAAGCAATCTACAGATTCAATGCAATCCCTATCAAATTACCAATGGCATATTTTATGGAACTAGACAAATCATCTTAAAATTTGTACGTAGACACAAAAGACTCCGACTAGCCAAAGCAGTCTTGAGGGAAAAACACGGACTTGAGGAATCAGACTCCCTGACTTCATACTATACTACAAAGCTATAGTCATCAAGACAATATGATACTGGCACAAAAACACAAACATAGATCAATGGAACAAGATAGCCCAGAGATAAACCCACGCACCTATGGTCAACTAATCTATGACAAAGGAGGCAAAGATATACATAGAAAAGACAGTCTCTTCAATTAGTGGTGCTGGGAAAGCTGGACAGCTACATGTAAAAGAATGAAATTAGAACACTCCCTAACACCATACACAATAATAAACTTAAAATGGATTTGAGACCTAAATGTAAGACTGGACACTATAAAACTCTTAGAGGAAAACATAGGAAGAACACTCTTTGACATAAATCACAGCAAGATCTTTTTTGATCCACCTCCTAGAGTAATGGAAATAAAAACAAAAATAAACAAATGAGACCTAATGAAACATCAAAGCTTTTGCACAGCAAAGGAAACCATAAACAAGACGAAAAGACAGCTCTCAGAATGGGAGAAAATATTTGCAAACGAATCAGTGGACAAGGATTAATCTCCAAATATATAAACAGATCATGCAGCTCAATGTTAAAGAAACAAACAACCCAATCCAAAAATGGGCAGAAGACCTAAATAGACATTTCTCCAAAGAAGACATACAGATGGCCAAGAAGCACATGAAAAGCTGCTCAACATCACTAATTATTAGAGAAATGCAAATCAAAACTACAATGAGGTATCACCTCACACCAGTTAGAATGGGCATCATCAGAAAATCTACAAACAATTGCTTGAGAGGATGTGGAGAAAATGAACCTTTTGCACTGTTGGTGGAAATGTAAATTGATACAGCCACTATGGACAGCAGTATGGAGATTCCTTTAAAAACTAAAAATAGAATTACCATATGATCTAGCAATCCCACTACTGGGCATATACCCAGAGAAAACCATAATTCAAAAAGACACATGCACCCCAATGTTCACTGCAGCACTATTTACAATAGCCAGGAGATGGAAGCAACCTACGTGTCCATCATCAGATGAATGGATAAAGAAGATGTGGCACATATATACAATGGAATATTACTCAGCCATAAAAAGAAACAAAATTGAGTTATTTGTAGTGAGGTGGATGGACCTAGAGTCTGTCATACAGAGTGAAGTAAGTCAGAAAGAGAATAACAAATATCATATATTAACGCATGTATGTGGAACCTAGAAAAATGGTACAGATGAACCAGTTTGCAGGGCAGAAGTTGAGACACAGATGTAGAGAACAAATGTATGGACACCAAAGTGGGAAAACTGCGGTGGGGTGGGGATGATGGTGTGCTGAATTGGGCAATTGGGATTGACATGTATACACTGATATGTATCAAACTGTTTTTTTATACTGCAGTGTTATTAGTCATCAAACAAACAAACAAAACTTCCTTTGGGTTATTTGTATGGAAATATGTTAATATAAATGTTTCAGACATTACATGAAATTCCTAAAAATCTTATATGTTCTGGTATAATGTTATAAGTCATAATTCTAGTTATTACTTTAAATGTATATCTCAGAAATAACTAAATTTCCTTGTCAATTACATTATTATGAACTTTCATCAAATCTTTAACTGTGGTCATTTTTAAGTCTTTTGTCATTTACAGACAGTCCTCGGTGTACTCTGATGCTTTTGCAAATATGTTCCTATAAAAGGGTTTCATCTTCAAGGAATTCGTGGAAAAGACTGAGAAGTACAGGTTTCTGGTAACTGACTCTACTGCTGAACTGAATGAATAAGCATTTTCAGAACTCTAATGGAAAACTGATGAACTCATAAAAGTGCTAACAAAAGATCAAGATAAAAAAAATTAATTACATGGGACTGAGTGAACTGATGAGGATGATTATAATTTTTGTGACTTTGTTTGAAAAACAAAAAAAATCCCACAAGTACTCAGAGGCAAAAAATGTACAAATCAATTTTCACTGCAAAGTAAAGGAGCTGTTACAGTGGAGGATTACTGGACTGAATGTCAATATTATAACATAGTATGAGTGTGTTTCGTGTTTGGTAATTGCAATCATTGTTGCTTTTGTTGTGATCATGCATTTACAATGCTTGGTGTCAGTCTATTTATCTCTTGTAAAAATAAAATACAGTGTGTGTGTGTGTGTGTGTGTGTGAGAAAAAAAAAAGATCCAGGTAGTATATCAATCCATATAGATCAAAGTAATCAACTCATCAATGAGATAAAAATGTCTAGAGAAAGAACATTTCATATTAGATAAGCTATATCAGTAAGGGTAAAAAACATGGTAGTAGATTCTTCTCTGGACTATATAAATATTAAGGAGCTACTGGTAAATGCCAGGTACTATTGGGAGGAGTGGATCCAGCGTTAAACAAGACAGGCAATGTCCCTGCCCTTATGAAACTTCTATTTTAGTTGGCTTGGGTGTGGAAGTAAGTATGGGTCAAAGTGTCTATTCTTGAACATAAAACATACAGTATTCTGCATTTTACGTTCTACTTACTTGATCTAGAGGCTCGTTAGTAAGAAACCATAAACCTTACTCAGGAGGCATGTTTCTTCTCAGTATGAATTACCCAAGAGTTACTACTTAGCTTCTCCTGATAATTCTGGCTCACTTTAACATAATTTCATATACATCTCTTATTTAAATTCAAATTATAATGTTATTTTCAGTAATCTTTATAATTTGTTAAAATACTATTTAATATTAGCCATTTTTCTAATGTAATACCATTTTTTTTCTACTAGCTATTGGAAATTGCTTCAAGTATTTCTTTTCCTTTAGGAACAATTCTAATTGTAAAACAATACTGTTTTTGGTTAAGTGGAGAACATTTGCAGAAAAATATATCTTAAAATCAAATAAAATAACCAATCATGTGCTAACTTTTAATCTATATAAGAAACTAGGAAGTTGTTGCCTGATAACATTTTTGGCAATTACCAGTACAGTTCACACACATGAAATAAAGTTCAGAAAAATATGAAATTCATTAAGCAGTGACTGAAACATTGCTCCCCTCCTCATTAATTCTATCATGTCACCCTGCCTTAATGAAAATTGGGCTATGCACATTGGCCTGATTACTGTATATATTCTTTGCATCAGCTATAAGACAATTTTTAAATATAATAAAACCCCTAAAATCAGGATAAATCTTACAATCAATGTTTTCAACTGTGTTGCATTTGCAGTGTTTTTACATTGCTCTGTGTGGATTTTATCATAGTTTCATATTGTCCTTTCTTTGATTGAGTTATATGCAGTATTAGCACTACATGTGGTGAGTTACCAATAAGAATATTTTCAAAAAGCTTTTACTATGATTTGGTATTATAGCAAATGTTATTTTGTATATGGAAAGCCATGGAAAGAAAGAAAGAGTATAACTTTGACATTAATGAAAAAAATTTGTACTTGCATTGCCTTCAATTCCATACTCTCTTCTAAATTAAAAACCAAATGCTTTATGAAATCAAAAGAAAGAATATACTCACATGTACATGAAGCTGTATCATTGAGACAAATGCAAAAATACTATCAAACCTAAGAAAGGGAAGTGAAGACAGAAGAAATTTGAATGAGAGGCTGGTGTGACTGATGAATGGGTCAATGGGGTAAGGAAGGAATGTGGTTTTTATTTGTTTGTTTTAGAAGATGTTGGGGGTAGGAGTTTATTAATTTATTTATTTTTGCTATGTTGGGTCTTCGTTTCTGTGCAAGGGCTTTCTCTAGTTGTGGCGAGCGAGGGCCACTCTTCATCGCGGTGCGTGGGCCTCTCACTATCAAGGCCTCTCTTATTGTGGAGCACAGGCTCCAGACGCGCAGGCTCAGCAGTTGTGGCGAACGGGCCTAGTTGCTCCGCGGCATGTGGGATCCTCCCAGACCAGGGCTCGAACCCGTGTCCCCTGCATTAGCAGGCAGATTCCCAACGACTGCGCCACCAGGGAAGCCCTGTTTTTAATTAGCATCATAAGTTTTGTTTGTTTTTTCCTTCATAGTGGTATGTAAAATAATAATGTGTTTTAAAATCGTTCATCCTGAATTCAATGAAATGCAGATTATATACCCCAGTGAAGAAATGAGAGGAAAAATAATTATAGGGAAGTAAAGAACTGATTTTATTATAATCTTCAGTTTTGACTGATTAATCACTAAATTTGCCATCCATTCATCTTCTACTAGGAACCCAAAGGATAGGTAATAAAATAATTCTGTTTGAGGGGCTTCCCTGGTGGCACAGTGGTTGAGAATCTGCCTGCCAATGCAGGGGACACGGGTGTGAACCCTGGTCTGGGAAGATCCCAGATGCCGTGGAGCAACTAGGCCTGTGAGGCACCACTACTGAGCCTGCGCGTCTCGAGCCTGCAAGCCACAACTACTGAGCCTGCGCATCTGGAGCCTGTGCCCCGCAACGAGAGGCCGCGACAGTGAAAGGCCCACACACCGCAGTGAAGAGTGGCTCCCGCTTGCCGCAACTAGAGAAAGCCCTTGCACAGAAACGAAG
Source organism: Globicephala melas (assembly GCF_963455315.2). Lineage (NCBI taxonomy): Eukaryota > Metazoa > Chordata > Mammalia > Artiodactyla > Delphinidae > Globicephala > Globicephala melas. Next base: position 129,132,946 of record NC_083318.1, on the reverse strand, counting down.
ACCCAACACAGCCATAAATAAATAAATAAATAAATTTATAAAAAATAAAAACAATAACTGACAACTAAATTGTCTAAAAACTAACATAATTATATTAGTTTGTGGAAATTTAATTCCAGCTTTAAGAAAGATGTGGCTAGGTATATGCACTGAAAGTTCCCTCTGGGGAAGTGATGTCAAGAGCTTCAGAAGGAATTAACATCAATTAGCAGCATGATGAAAAACTTATTTCCCTCTGGACTACTGCAACCAAATACAAATTTTGTGTGTGTGTGTATATATATATATATGTATGCAAAAATATATTTTTATATTTTGAATCAAAGGGATCTTTCCTATATTTGTCTATATAGAATTAAGTACATATTTAAATGTAGACTTTTAGAACTGGAAGATAATTGAATAAATGTTAGAGTTTCTTCAAGATCTAATTTTTATCTTCTATTTTCCTCATCTCTTTCAATAGGCTCATAAATGAAGCCCAGAGAAATTAATTTCTTCATCAAAGTTCACACAGTTTGATAGCAGCACAGACAAGATTAGAGTCTTTGGCCCAAGGTTCAGTGTTCTTTCCATTATGCCAAATTATCCCCTAATAGGTACATAAGTAGGATAATGAGTGTAGTGGATGCTGTGGTGTGCTCCCAAGTTCTCTCCTCCCGCACCCCAATCACACACACATACACTCACACACACATTTTCACAACTAAAGCCTTCATTTTCCCAGTTGGTAAAAAAGTTGGCAGCTAATAGCATTCAAGTAAGTTCCTTTACAAAAAAAAAAAAAAAGCCTGTTCATTCATGGTTACACCCCTTTCCCAGATATTGCCAATGTCCAATAACTTGTTGATATAAGAGTATAAGGTTCCCAACCACTTGCCTAACTTGGGGACAATTCTGAGGAGTCATCCCAGCTTCCAATTTCCCTGTGTGATTATCTGAGATGGATAGTTTAATTGAATAGAGGTTAACTTCTCCCTCTGACAGACACTGCTTTCTTCATTACCCCATGGGTGTTGACTTGAGAATACACTCTAGTAAACTTTTGTTTATTGTCTCAAATATTTGTCTCAGAATCTGTTCTAGGGAACCAAACCATAAAAATAAATGTAAAATTACTCAAGTATTCTGGAGTAAATTACCGTGCTTTTTTAAGTTGAGATAGAAGTATTCAAAGTGGTTTTACTTCTAAAGGATGAAGCAAGCATCTATCAGAGAAACTTCTAGGTGTATTCACTTTATCTTGTTACTATACTTATTGTCGCTGTCATCAAGATAACTATTCTTCAGGTATAATATTAGGCATTTTATACACAGCAGTTCATTAAGTCTTAAATATAATCCTGTATGTAGATACAGGTATGAATGTAAATCTTCATTTCCCAGATGAGGAAATTGGAGATTTGGGAAGAGTAATTAACTTGCCATGGTCACTTAGCTAGAAATTGTCTGATTCTGGGTGATTCTCTCATTAGACCTCAAGCTGCCTAAAGGCAAGAGCTGGTTCTCTTATGAACAATACTATTTCCTATCACATAATATAGCACCTTGCTCTCAGTAGAGGTCAATAAATATTTATCAAATCAGCAAAGGAACCTTTATTTGTCTGACCCCAAATCCATGCCATTAGCCCCATGTGCTATGCAGTCACCCATGTACACTGTGAGCCCTAGACTTAATGATGAACATCACAAAGAACTAAAAAAAAAAGGAAAAGTCTAAGATGTTAAAAGCAAACTATGCTGAACAAACAGGAATGGGTGATTTAAATATGCATTTAAAAAAATAGATCATTTCATTTTGTTTCCTTTTATAGTAGATGCATATGTACCTTGTAGGATCAGATGTTATACCAGAGAACACTGAGTCTGCCTGTGGGATTGAGTCATTTGATCCCTTTCAATATGTCTTATTAAAACTATATTCAATTTAATGTAATATATCCCAGGAGGGTTAAAATGATCGCATAAAGAAAATGATGAACATTTCCCCAAATCTAATGTTAAAGTAATGGAAATGAAGTTTCCACTCAGCTCCTCAGCTTTCCTAGGCAGCATGTATATAAATAGAATAGAAAGGTTTATTATCAAGATGAATTTACCAATGGCTCTTCTGTTCTGAAACGAATTTTTTTCTCAGAGTATTTTATACCCATGTTTCTGACATTTGGATGTGATATCAGGCACAGTGTTTGAGGATCTTTCAATAACTGATTCAACAGTTAAGTAAGCATCTTATAGAAGTAAAGTCACAAAGATGAAAAGAAAAGAAAATCTCACATTTCTAAGTAGGTCCAAATACTTAGCCTATTTCTTTTACTCCCAAGAAAGTCCCTGAAACACCTTCTGTAAGTCATACAATGCTTCTTTCATACAAACAGGTAACCAGCCTTACTATCTCTACTGCAAATCAAGGGAAGAGTTAAAATGGCAAATTAGAAGGAATGGAGAGGGTCTGATATATGTAAGCACAAATTAAAAACTAGAATGGCAGCTTACTACAGACATTAAGACAATTTAAAGAAAGAAAACACATGGTTAGCAAAATATCTCAATCTGAAGTCACTGAGTATAAAGACACCCTAAAGATATCCCCTAATAGAACTTAGTTTTACAGAAAATTGGGGATATTCATCTCAGTAATGATAATCTTGAAGCCTCAGTTTAAGTTACAGTATGGTTCTGCATGTACTTTATTTTAGGAAAATGTGATACATTTTAGAAATATTCCCATGGGAATACTGGGAGGCAGAATGAATCAGTAGTTAATCAAGCAGACTGTCTATCTTACACTATCTGTAGAGCACAAACTCACTGTGTTCTTTTCTAGCCTGTGTAATGGGACTGATAGAAGCTACCTCAAGAGACTCTTGTGAGGGATAAATAAGGGCATTAGAAAAATGCTTGGCATATAATACACACTCAATAAATATATTATCTCAAGCAGATAAGCTATTTTTCATCAAATATTTATCAAATGCTTAATATGTACCAGAGAATTGGGTCAGGAGGTTTAGATTGGAGATAGGAGAAGTAGACGACTTAAGGTTGCCTATTTGCAGTACATCAGCAAGGACTTGATTTAAAGGTATGTGAGGAAAAAGAGAAAGCAAAGGTGATTTAGAGATGTTGGCCTGATAGTGGTACCATTAGTGAGAAGGAGGGTATTTGGGGAAGAACAGGTTGCAGACTCAAAATCAAGTTTACTTTTTTGGTTTTGTTTTATGTCAGATTAGGAATGTTAATTAGTCAAAGTGATGATGCCGGGTAAGTAAATTAGGGCTCAAAGTAGAGACCAGGTTTGGAGAAATGGTTTTCTAGGGAACAAACAATGTAAAGTTGGGTATTTAAAAACTATGCCATTTAGATGTCAGGTACACAGAAATTTTCATTGGCCCTTCAGCACATTTTGTACTAGCCTACTGCCATGTGCTCTATTCTCCTCTCTCTTACCTCTTTCTCTTCCCTTTTTTCCTCCTTCTTTGTAACAACAATAAATCCTTCATTTTTTGCCACCAGAGCAATAAGCCAACTAGTTAGTTTCTATCTCAATGTATTTTTCTAAACCAAGACAGTGCTCTCTTCAAGAGGAATTCTGGTGCCAGTTTGTAATCTTTGCTTCCTCCACAACATGATTCAATAAGCTATGTCTTGCTCCTGTAATTAGAGTATAAACTTCTTGTGAGAAAGCAGATGGGCCTACAGTCATGGACCTGATTTTGATTAATAAAGTGCATCCAAAAGTCTAAATGCTGAAATTTCTTTTAAGTGCCCTGTTCTCTGTAGGTCATTGGAGTGACTTCTTTTTTACTTCCTTAAATTTCTAGGTCACCACTTGGCTGATACAAGTCATGATATTGATCATTCTAAAACTCTCTGAGCATACACTCAAGTAAATATAGCATATTAAATCCAACAAAAATGTATAGATTCATACATAGATGTTCATTACTTATTAAAATAACATGTATTCTCAGAGAAAATTATAGAATTCAAACTTAGGAAATTAGATAAACACATTTCAAAATGCCTTTTAATTCAACTCTGAAAAGAAATGAGCTATCAAGCCATGAAAAGACATCAAGAAACCTGAAATGCATATTACTAAGTGAAAGAGGCCAACCTGAAAATACTACATACTGTATGAGTCCAACTCTGTGACACTCTGAAAAGGCAAAACTATGGAGATAGTAGTTGCCAGTGGTGGGGACAGGAGGGGAGAGATGAGTAGGCAGAGCACAGGGGATTTTTAGGGTAGGGAAAATACTCTGTATGACAATATAATAATGGATAAATGTCATTATTAAGTGTGTCCAAACCCATAGAATATAGAACTCCAACAGTGAACCCTGAGGTAAGCTGTGGACTTTGGGTAATTATGATGTGTCAGCATAGGTTCATCCTGGGTAAAAAGTAACACCATTCTGTTGAGTAATGTTGATAATGAGGGAGGTTATGAATGTGTGGAGGCAGGTCTATGAGAAATTTCTGTACCTTCCTCTCAATTTTGTTGCCAACTTAAAACTGCTCTTTAAAAAAGTATTTTAATAAATGCCTTTTAGAGTTAGTTATTCATTTAACCACTCTTTACAGTAGAATTGCACTGGTAAATATAATCTCATGGAAAAGAGAAAATAATTCTATTGATATTTTTTAAGGCTTGTTGAAAACTTATGGTTTTGGACACAAATGCGAAAGCAACACCCTGGTGTGTGTGCTATGGACGTATTTTTTAAAGACATCTTTTCTTTTCCATGTCTTTACCTCAGGCTACATATCGAAATCGAATTGTGAACCAAAGTCTCAGCACAAGGGACAGAAAAGCAATGCATACTCCCACCGAGGACCGTTTTAGATACTCAGCAGCGGACCAGACAAGCCCCTACAAAAGCAAGAACTGTCAGCTCTCCAGTCTATGTTTAAGCAATTTTTTGAAGGACAAGGAACTAGTGGAAGTTATCAAACACTCCAGAGGAACTTACGAAACCCTCACGTCAGAGGTCACCCAGAATTTACGGGCCACTGTAGGGCAGAACTCTCTGAAACCAATAGCTAAGACCGAAGGGCTCTCCACGTTCTCAGAGAAACCAAAGGACCAAGCTGCTGTGGCCCGACAGCATTCAACCTTTACAGGCAGGTTTGGACAACCGCCAAGAGGGCCAATCTCTTTACACATGTACAGCAGAAAGAATGTTTTCCTCCATCACAATTTACACACAACTGAGCTGCAGGCTCTAGGCCAGCAGGATGGGTAATTAAATCACCCCATTCCTGTCTCTGGGTAGGATAAGACGGTTAGTGTTTCTCGTGCATAGCTCATGTTTAAATTTTCATGTATTTTTTATTACTTTTTATTTTTAGTTATAAACAAAGAACTTTACTTTTTTGTTTTAGAATGAGGGTTCAAGCATGTTAATTGAATTAGGTTTAATAGCTTTGGAGACTTTATTATATATATGTATAATAAATGAGACCATCTTGCTGGTTTATATACAGGCCATAATTTATTTATCTTTTATTTTTATCAGTCACTGATATGCATTGAAGTTTCAGAAGATAATATCAAATAGCACTCTGTTCACTTAATGGTGTTACTGTGAAAATAGATGTGCAGAATAGATAAAGCGATTGTAAGGAATTTTAAATTACATAGTTAATAGAGAGAGAAAAGAGGGATTTTAAAGTCTTGTATTTGGTGGTGTATTTATTTGAAGAATGAAGCTTGCTTGCATATAACCTAGAGATGCCTTTGTCTCTCTGTTACATACAATCAAGCTTATCTTGCCATACGATTAAGGGGGAAAGTGGTATTTCTTTTATCCTCTAAGTGTTTAGTTCACACTAGTTCACAAAGGATTTCAGACTGAGTAATTGCTAGCCAAATAGAGAATGACAGCTCTGATCTTCGAAACAATTTGCCTTTAGTTTTTGCTATTGATGTCGAAGTATTATGACATAACACAGTGAGGTGGTAATGTTGCCTGAATTTTGTCAAATGATGTGTAAAACATGACATGCTACACTCTGAGTCACTGTCATGGTTATATCACCATATTTTTTAAAAATTTGAGGAATAGAACATTCTAAGAAAATTATTTTACTTCACTTTCCTTATATTTTTTAATTTTTCACTTCTTTTTTTAATGTATGTCCAATTTTGCTTTATATACATTATTAACCCACATCAATTACTCTACATTATGAATTGAGGAAGAGAAAGTCAGTTTCTTGGTAGCCCAGTTTACACTATTTTGACTATTCAGTCATCTAGATTTAGAGGAAAAGGTAAAATATATGTAAACTTCGGCAGTTTGATCTTAGAAATAAATCTCTAACAGGAATACTTCACTCGTTTGATGGCAAATATTTCTCTTTAACAAACAAGGCCTAATATGTCTTATACATAAGTGCACGTGAGATAAATAATTCCTTTATGTTTAATTTATCATAGAGCTGTATGCAGCTATAGAAATAAATAATTTTAAAATGACCAGTAGGAATCAGGGCTGCAGCTTTCTTATACGAAGATAAAAGCTAATAACTGAATCCATATTAGGCACAGTCCATGCAAATTGAAATTGTCATACCTACTGCATGATCTGTTTCCCTTGTGCTCTCTGACAGAATCCATGAAATGAATAAAGGGAAACTGAGATAGCAGTTTTAGCATGGCACCTGACTAACTTGCTTAAATTAAAGCTATGTGTGAAATGCATCTCCTAAAGCAAAAGTGCATTTGAGCTCTATGCTTTGGGAAAAAGCCGTTAGATATCCCCCCACTAGCTTTAACTATTAAACTTTAACCACTTTTCAAACTTCGATTAGAATTGATAAGAGTAAAGAGTTTAGTGGATATGCTGGATTTGTAATTTTGGTTTTCCAAAGGAAAACACATGTGCATCAAGACAAATGTTTGCCAAATGTTTTCTTTTTTGTGTGTGTTTGTAATTCTGCCAAAAGAGAATAATGCACACTGCAATTTGCTTCGCTTAATGAGACTGCTATCTAAAATTCCCACTATACTTTAGAAGTTATAATATTCATGCAGACAGACATTTTGGGCTGGATGGTATTTAAGAAATGATAGAAAAATTAAGATTATTAATTGTGGTATTCAGCTTCATTTGTCCTAAAAGTTGGTGTGTGTTACTAGAGTATTTGAAGTCTGTAAATAAATCAGAACGGTCAAATAATCAAGGATTTTTTCCCAGGATATGGAAGAACTATGTATCACAAATAATGTTTTTGATTTGGACTTTTGGAGCTTATAGTTTTGCTTTCCTGGAAGATAGACTTTTGAATTATACTTTGTAAAAAATAATCTATTTAAGAAAATCTGTCATTTAATAGACATTTTAAGAGATGTTTTAAATGCTAGTATTTTCTTGAAAAATCTTTTTTAAAGCTGAAACATTCAAAAAGAAAACCTGGGTTAAACAGTTCAATTTTAAAAGGAGGGCTATTTTTTGGAAATATCATCTTAAAGCTGTTTTGTATCAGTATTTTCAGCATTGTTATAATATTATTTGTAATACTAAGTGTAACTCAGGCCTGGAGAAGGTGTAAGCCCACTATGCTAATATACATCAATAACTGTAAAACAGGGGTTCTTTGTAAGTTCCTCTTGTGTATATAGAGTACTTATGTGGGCATTCTTTCAGCAAATTGATTTCTTTGTACTAAAATCTCTAGTTTTCTAAGACAGTTCCATGTATAAAAATGATTTATACATTTCTCCAAGGCGGTACATATCCAAAGACATGACACCAGGGGGAAAAAGTGCTTGTTTTTCTGATGGAAGCAGTTGTCTTTTCTTTCCCTTCCTGTTTCTTCTGTGCATGTGTATGTGTAGCTAAGCCTAAGTAACTCTGTAAAATTTCTGCTGCAAATCTTCTTTTCTGAATTTAGAACGTGTTTTAAAGGACACTTAAGAAGAGATATTCCTTAAGGAAAAGCTGTTTCCACCTGAAATAAACTGTTCTCATTTTTGTAATTATTGGAAGATGCAACTGTATTTCTATGAAGTCATTGATTTTTTTTCAAATAACTTTATATGCTAACAGAGTCACAGCAAAATTACTCTCTCTCCAAACTCTTTTTTTCTTCTTTGGAGCACCATAGTCTTTGTGCAAATGACACCATGAAACTGTAGCTGCAGTGCTAAAGGTGTGAATCTACCAATATCAATATGCTCAGGGTAAGGACCTAGGGCCACATATCATTCAAGTTGTTTTTATTATTTATTGATTGAGATATAAATAAAATAGCCAGCCACTAGTCAACAATAAACATTTGTAGACATGCCCACACTTACTTAAAATGTTTACCAAGATCTTCTTAAGCAATCTGGGTTTATGACCTGCGTTTTACACCTTGTATTTCCCAAGATTTCAACCTAGCCTATTGTCATTAATTTTCTGAGTGTTACTGAATTCAAAGAAATTTTCACATTTTATTTTATTACCTTGTGTGTGTTTAACAGAGATAACACTTCCCCTAAAAAGAGTTAATATTTTCTTTTTATTATCATGTATTTAAGGATAAGGTAAATGATCAAGATAAATGATCATATTCCACTCGTCCTCCCAAGACCTTTCTTAGTAACTTAGTTGCTGATGAATAGCAGAAGCAGTTTATTGAATGGTGACATTCATTATCACCTTTCTCATTATTAAGAAGTAGTAAGTAACCCACTGTAGTGGGTAACTTGGAATACTGGCTATGGTCTTATAGTCTAAATTTTGTTCTACTTTTCCACTTTTAGAACTTTATATTCCAAATACCTGTAGAAGTAGGAAGTGCTTCAAAACAGCACTGACAACTCCATTAAATCACCTGTAGATCAACGTGGAAAAAGAAAGGGGGATGCCTGTAGAGATGCTGTCTGTGATTGCCGTTCTTATCCCTGAATCACATTCCCCACAGCTGGAGGCTTTTCCCTGGTGATGTATCCATTTAAATATAGTACTGATTCATTTATTCTAAGGATTTTGATTGCATTTTGGAACTTGACTCTATTTAGGCTTTATTATCAAATCCTTTTATATATTTTCTTTTTTTACCCCAAGAAATAATTCACTCACACATAATATTTCTTTGGTAATTTACTCCTCCTGGAATTTAAACTCTTTTTTTCTTGTTCTTTTTCCATGTGCTAATTTTGTCATGCCAACACTAGGCTATATCTATACACATGGCAGGGATGATAGAAAATATCAACTAGTTACGTTCTTACAAAAAGTTGAATTGAGAAAATATAAACTAGTTGGGTTCTTACAAAAAGTTGAATTGCACTGTGGTATAAGAGCAAACAGCCAACTATCAACCAACTAAACAAAGCCCTCTTCTCTAACAATATACATTAGCATTGCCAAATTTTTATTTTTCAAATCTCAATCTGTGCCAAGTTCTTTCACCAATAGAATCACAAACATATCCACCAACTATTTATTGACAATAAATTTGATCTTGCTCAGAACCCACCTGCTCAGTACCAAGTAGTGTAGCCCAAAAATATGTCAGAGATCTCATTTTCCAGGTGTGTTATCTATGGAAAAGGATGAAGGCAGTTCACCCTATTTCAGACCTGAAATTTTTCCCATAGAAATTAAGACAATGAAAATTCTTACTAATACAAAGTGGGTTTCATCTACCTAACTAATCTTGAAGTGGGATATCATGGTTCCTTTTAGAGAACTTTCAATCTAGCCCCATTAACTTCACCACTTTAACAAACATACTTTTCCTCTTGAACATAAAATTCAAGAAAAAGAATTTTCTACATCTTAACATCCTTTCCAGACGTTACCTCATTGCTTTGTTAAGCTCAGGTTGCTGTTACAAAATACCATAGAGTGGGTGGCTTAAACAATAGACAGTTATTTTCTACAGCTCTATAAGCTGCAAGTCTAAGATAAAGGTGCCAGCTGATTCAGTTCCTGGTTTAGATAGCTTCGTTCTTCTGTTTTCTCACATGGCAGAGAATAAACAAGCTGTGGTCTTATAAGGTTGCTAATCCCATCATGGGGTCCCTCCCTCATCTAAACCTAATTACTTTCCAAAATCCCCACTTCCATGTTCCATCACATTGGGGTTAGGGCTTCAACATATGTTTGGGGGGAACACAAATGTCCAGTCCATAGCATTCATTTTCATCCTAGTAAGTCTGCTATTGTTTTACTCAGTTCACAGATGAGATCAGAAACGTTAGGTAATTTGCCAGGGACACACAGCATGTATGTTTAACTAAACTGGATTTCATATCCCTTGATCTTTCCATTTATACTATGCTTATCTCCAGAGTTAGGCTTCCTCCCAAGGAGGCAGAGTGATTCAAGCAAATATGTGCTGTCTCAATTTGCTATACTCCTCTTAAAATTCTATTGCTGTTGCTAGGAAAGAAAATCTGAGCAATGATCTATTTTAGCAAACCAGAAAACTACTCATTCCAAAGCTTTTCTTAGAACAATTATTGATGTTTAGATCAATAAATATAGAATCCTGAGAGGAAAGCACTTACTATATATTTCAGGGTTACTTCTAGAAAATCTGACACCCTAATTTTCTTTCCTTGAAGGCAATGGGAAAAATAGAAATAATTGCATGCTGTATTTTTTAAAGTAGAGAGCCAATAAAGTGTCTAGCATAAGGAAAACATACAGTAAGTGAAAAATAACCTAGTTATCAGATTATCTTACTATTTCTTTCCTTCATTTTCTGAGGATATTGATATAAACATCATTGAATTTGATGTGTTTGTGTTGCCTTATATACATTTTTTTAAAAGATAATTACAAAATTGATATTTGTGTCTAGGGACAAAAATTACAACTGACTTAAAGTTCCTTAAATATTTGGAAGGAACTGAAATTAAATGGGAAATAGAAATTTATTTGCTCTAAATTTTTAAATACATTTTATTTTGTAGTTAATCATATATACCTAACTAATGTCTAAATAAGATATAATCCCCCCATGAATTGTCTCTTCCAAAGTCTTGTTTTCAGGAATGCAAGGGAACTGGAATATTAACTTACCTAGATCCTATTAAGGGGAAAAGAACTATTCAACATATTCTAATATATTTGGATCTGAGATTATTAACATTTGTAATATTTTCTATTCTCTAAAACTAATGATTTAGTGAGACAGATAATAAATAGCAAATTACTCTAGAAATTACAATTTTTAGTAATATTGAATGCCATAGTATAATTTCTTTCAAGGCTTTTAATTTCCCAAAGAACAGTGATTTTATTTAATGGAAATTTCACCATTTGACTAGTATTCTGAGAAAAGATTGATACACTTAAGCATGACGATTAGAAAAATATGCATAATCCCTCTGCAAAATAAATTTTAAAACAACAAATACGTTGTGTGCTACTTGACTGCTTTTATTATGACATTAATTTGTTCTGAACCTGTCTTAGTGATAGATTGGTTTACACATGTATTCACACTGAGCATAAAGCAGTGTGATTTATTTCTAGGTTCTTGAAGTCGTGCTCATTGGGAAGAGGCAAATCAGCCACTTACTCCATCAGCTAGTTGACTTCTATTTCCACATCCTTTGCCACCATGCTTTTTTCTTCATTCCGATATACGGTAATAAAGTACAATATCACAGAGACCACTGGGGGAATATGATGCTATCATTTCATTTTAATCCATGTGTGGACTCTCTTATTCTGAACTATATTTCTTTATCTTCATTTCTTACAACTGGGCAGAATTCAAAATATATCTTAGATTGTTTTGACTTTATAATTCATAAAACTTTATGTTTTGTAACAATACAAAAAATACGAAATTATCCTAAATTCTCTCTCTCTCTCTCACACACACACACACAGTTTTCTAAAGTGGCTGAAAGATGGACGATTCAGAAGAGCTACTCAAGAATTTGAAGCAGTGCATGAATATGTATCCATTTGGCATCCTTAACAGCCAGTAGGGAAGAACGTACACTTAAAATGCTGCTGCAATGCCTTAAAAGCATACCTTTAACGTCTTATGTTTCAACTCAGCAGATATTCTCTATAACCTCACAACTTCAGAGTAAATTGTGCTCCTCTGGTGTATGCTTTATATAATATGATTTCAAAAAGCTGAAATAAACCAGTATGATACATTTTATAATTTATTTGTAATATGACCTTATGGTTTAAGATTCAATCAATTTTCCTGACCACAGGAAGAGTTTCTCTTTGATTCTGAACTCTATTTTCTATAAAGAATGTCAAGAATCACTGTAATTTTTAGTTAAATTAGTGAAGGTACTAAATTTTAGGGGTTATTTTGAAGACTTTATGGAAACGTGTAACCTCCACTTCTAAATTCTGTTGGCAATCACTTACAAACCCTTTGGTTATGATTAAAATCAATCGGCACTTTCTTGTGGATGAATTATACAGATATTTCTCTTTAAAATTTCAATTGTAAAACAGTCATTTAAAAATATTTAAAATGGAATATTGATGTATATAGTGTTTATACATTTTTTCAAAGTCTCATTTTAATCTTACTTTAAATGGCTCTTACACATCTCATTCCATTTTACGCTTATTTCTCTAATATAAAAAATGCTTTGACATTTGTAGAGATACTATCAATAGACCAGGCATTACAGCATTAAATGTACAGAAGTGACACAGTAAATATCATGGCTTAAGGACAATTTGAAAATCAAATCACATTTCAGAAGATGACCATGAAAGTAGAACCAACCTTTACACAGAAAGTTAACTTAATTATAATTTAGCCAAGTGAGCACTTTGTTTAGCCTCATTTGTAGGTCTTCCCCATACCCTTAATTTCACAAGAGGAGAGAGTATTGCTTCACTTAAAAGCATTACTTATATACACTGGTAATCATATGACCAAAAAAATAATAATGATGATGCTAGAAGATGCTTTTGCACGTTGTGATTCATTGCTAGGGTTTCGGTTAATTCTGTTTATTTTTCATTTTACAGATTCTTATATATGAAAACAGAAATATTTAAGTAAAGTTAACTTTTAGTTAGAAACCGTATTGAAGGTATTATTGCTTATGCCAGTTTGGACTCTACATTATTAGTTTCTATAAAAGGAGAGCTGGACAGAGGAGGGATATACATGTAAACTCGGTCTTGAAATCTGGTGAACAGTGATATATAACCACATCCTGGAAATTCACCTACATGGCTGACATTAATGAGTCTAAACTGGATACATTAGGTCAGAGACTGATAAGAGTTTTATCTTTACACACAGAACAGATGGCTCAAAAGTATGCCTGGGGACTTCCCTGGTGGTGCAATGGTGAAGAATCCACCTGCCAATACAGGGGACATGGGTTCAATCCCTGGTCTGGGAAGATCCCACATGCCGTGGAGCAACTAAGCCCATGTGCCACAACTACTGAGCCTGCTCTAGAGCCCAGAAGTCACAACTACTGAGCCCACGCACCACAACTACTGAAGCCCGCGCACCTAGAGCTTGTGCTCCGCAACAAGAGAAGCCACTGCAATGAGAAGCCCGCTCACCTCAATGAAGAGTAGCCCCTGCGCACAGCAACAAAGACCCAACGCAGACAAAAATAAATTTATAAGATTTTCAACAGTGTACTGAAGGACTGTCTTGTGTGTGGAAACTAAAATGAAGAGCCAGTATTTATAACTGCCTAAGAATAGACATTGGCTAATGAGATTATATTATTACCTGTTGTTGAAATTAAAGTAATCATTTAATATCTACCTGAATTATAATAGAAAGTCAGAAGGACAATAAAAAGAATTAGTAGAACACAAGAAGTTGATGCAGAATATTTTAAGATCAACTTAAACAACCCAACATCTGATTATTCAGTGAGAGTTACATCAACCTCTACTTTCAGAAATAAGGGTTGAATGTAGAGGTTTCCACAGGAATCTTTCATAGTGAAGTCCAGGAACCAATACAGTCATTCACATCAACTCATTCACATGACAGATAAGCCTATTACATGAATCAAGATAACCATGCTATTACATTAAACATAAAATTGGAGTCACTGGAAACATGCAATTTGTTTTTGTCCCAAAGATGATTATATTCATCTTTCAAAGGAGAGTGTACAAATACTTTAGAAAGGAATTAATCACATTATTAGGAATAGGTTCAAATATTTATAGTCCTTGAACTGTTCAACTGCAGGAGGTGATAAAACACTTTCCCAATATATCTAATGGTAATATATTATGATGAACAGAAAACACTGCCTCTTATGAGTATTGGTTATGGAGTATTGATGCTATACTTAGCTGACAATCAGAGATGGCAGAAAAACGTCACTGCTTAACATTTGAGAAGTATATCATATAGAGGACGGGAACAAATACAAATGGCCAAAGTCTTTGCTATTTTGTTTTGTTTTTGTTATATTGTAAAGAGTCAGGGTGTTCCAATTCTCTCTCTCCAATAATTCCTTAATGAGATAGCAGCCTTATAAATTACCTCCTTTAAGCTTTCTCTTGACACGTGCATGAAAGCCTTAAATCCTAGGTTAGTAATAATAGACCCTCAATTTTCCACTGAAATTTTTAATGTTAAAAGACCTTCTCCATGCTTTGGGGCAGGTAGAATAAAAATTGAATATAAGATTTAAAATTAATAGGGTTGCAGTCACTCAGAAAAATTTATCAACACTTTAGAGAATTTTCCTTTTTTAATTTTTGTTAAGGACAATTTTAGTATTCCTGAATGAAGCCGTTATGTTAATGTACTATAGTACATGCATAACCAGCTACATTCACGCATATGCAGCCCACCTATATGTATGGTTCCCTACCATCTGCCAAATTGTGTGCTCTGCAGTTAGGACATAAAGGCAAAATTATAATTTGCCTGTACTCAGGGGTTTAGATTATGTTTCATTTATTCACAGAGAAATAGTGGTTAGGGGTTCTGTCTAGTGACCTGAGATGGATTCTTAGTGATTTTAATAATGCCTAACAATTACTGAGTGTTGTCCTATATATATAGGCAGGCACTATATTAATTGGTTAACATAACATATAAATATAAATTTAAATATTAAAAAAAACAAAATAAAAACATGGATTTTCTTATTCAATCCTCACAACAAGCCTTGGTAAGTATTCATATTATTATTCCTATTTTTTACCTGTGACAACAATAAGGGTTATGGATTTGTCCCAAGTCACATAGCCAGTGAGAGGCCTAGATGGCTGCTATAGCGGACAGTGCTGTTCTATATAAACACAGAAAAGAGCAAAATTATTCCTACCAGAGTTATTAAGAAAGGTTTCTAAACTGAGCAGTAGCCTTATATGTTAAACAGAAGTTTGAGATAGAAAAATAGAACGATTTTACGTTATCCTAGTGTTACCATACCTGCATAGCAAAGGGAAAAAGGCCATTGAATACAGACTTTGGAGTGAGAAAGCAGTAACTCTGAACCTTGGCTGCACAGCCTACTTGTTATGCAGACTTGGCAAAATTATCTAATTCTGTAAATCTTAAATTTTCTCATTTGTGAAAATGTGGGTAATAATTCCTACCACAAAAGGTTAAAGACTAAATTAGATAATATATATGAGAAAATCTATCACAATAGCTCACATTTATCATTTAAAAACTTGCTAATTAATTTTATCTACTGTAGTTGTCCTACAGAATCTCTGTGAGTTCTTGGGCCATTAGAAAAGCACATGACTTTGGCAAGTCACACAAAGCAGACTTAAAAGGCACCAGTTTTCTTTATATTTGGAATATCATCACTATGAATAAGTGTGCAAGCTTTTCATGATATTCACAAACCAACTCTTAGAAATAATTCTCAAGATAATTGCTTAAGATGTGGTTCACGGGAGTGCTAGGGGGAAGGGGTTAGGACTACTGTCACTGGACCAATTCACTTATAATTAAACCTCACAGCTTAGTATTGAAAAGGTACAAATTTCTACCAATCTTGCAAAGAATAGTAAATTCTAAAAGTATATAATCTAGAAATTTGAAAAAAATCCAAAGTTACCAAGGACTGTTAAGATTATTATAAATCTGCTTCCAAATTAAGGACAATATAGACCCATTTTACTTATGAACAGGAAGAAAAAAGAAAATTTTAGATCCATTTTACTTATGAACATGGAAGAAAAATTCCAAATAAAATATTAGACAATTGAACCAACATTAAACAAAATATATCAACCATGAGGGTTCATATCAAGAATGCAAAGATACATTTTCAACATCAGAAAATGTCAATGTAACCCATCATAAAAAATTAGAGGGGAAAAAAATCACATAATTATGTCAACAATTAGTGTCTAAAAAAGCTCTTGATGATGATTAACCCATCTTTATGATAAAAAACATAGCTGACTAAAATTGAAGGAAACTTCCTTAAATAAAATATAATTGACAGATTATCTGTTTCAGCTCCAACTTATACAGATCTTGGAAATTACGATTCCAATCCTTACAACAAGGAAAAGCTAAACAAACTGAAAATCAATGATATTTCTTGGACCCAGGTCAAGAGAACTAGGTTGCAAGGCAAACGGCAACCCTGAAATATGAAAACGGTCAAATCCAGAAAATCACAGCCAATATCAGTTTACCTGGAGCAGACACCGCTAGAGATAAGCCAACACAAATACTTAAATTGTAATTTTAATGAGTTGTTGGAGTTTGAGTGTGGATGAGCATAAGTGTAAGAAACTCATAGGAACACAGTCTTGGGAGGACCTCACACTTTCATGAATTTTACATCCAAGAAATCTACCAAGTTCTTATGATAAAGATCCAAGAATGATCTCCTCCTGGCTCAGGCTGGACAGATTTCAGCTTTCCCTCTCCTACAACTTACAGCTGCACCTACAGGGCCCCAATATAACTGTGAATTACAGCTGAAATCACTACAAAGTATAAACTCTCTGAAGAGAATTACTTACAGAAGCCAAAGTCAACAAATGAGACAAAAGCAAGGACACTTGAGGAATTTGAAGCCCCTGGCACATATTGCTACAGAAAATAATAAATACAGGCCAATATTAGCCATAGTAACATAAAACCTCACACTATTTATCTCAATTCTTATTACTCAATACACCGTGTTTGGTGGCTTAGTCAGTTTGGGCTGCTATAACAAAACTCCATAATCTAGGTAGTTTATTGACACCAGAAATTTATTTCTTACAGTTCTGGAGGCTGGATGTCTGAGATCATGATGCCAGCATAGTCAGGTTCTGGTGAGATCCTCTTTCTGTTTGCATATGGCTGACTTCTCATTGTATCCTCACATGGTCAAAAGGGCAAGAAAGCTTTGCAGGGGTCTCTTTTATAATGGTGCTAATCCCATTCATGAGGGCTTCTTCACCCTCATAACTTAATTATCTCCCAAAGAACCCTCTCCTTTCCTAATACCATCACATTTGGGATTAAAAATTCAATAAATGAATTGGGGGAGGGGCACAAACATTCAGTCCACAGTATCTGGCTTTCAACAAAAAATCATAAGGTATGCTACAGGGAAGGAAAAAGAAAACAGTCTTTTTTTGAAGAGACAAAGCAGCACCAGAAAGAGACTCAGATATAATATAGGCTTCAAAATTATCAGAGAGCAATTTAAAGTAACTACAATTAATATCTTAAGGGCACTAATGGGATAAGAAGACAACCTTCAAAAATAGATGGATGATGTAAACAGAGATATGGAAACTCCAATAAAAGATTCAAAGGGAAATGCTGAAGTATCAAAATCATTGGAATGACATCATCAAGATGGTGACGTAAGTTGTTACTGACTTTGCTCCCCCTCACCAGAACGACAACTAACAACTATTCATGGACACGACAACACTGAGAGAATCCTAGAGCTTAGGAGTGAGGCTGAGGCACCCCCTGCACCACAGAGACCAAGATGGACTACATTAAAGGGTAAGAGAAGAGCTACATGCCAACCACAATGCCCCTCCCCCAGGCTGGCACAGCACCATGCTGAGAGGCCTTGCCTGAGCCTATGTTTCCTCCAATATTTACCAAGTGAGAAGAGAGAGCCCAGGGATGACATCCAGGCCCCCAGCCTTCTGGGTCACTTTGTGGGAGCCCCTATTATGGCTTCACCCCATGTGTATTGCAAAGGAATCTGCAGGGATCAATCACTGGGAGTCTGATTGAAATGGAGAAGGAAGGAAGGGCTTCTAATAACCAGCACTTGGATCTTGGTGGACTGAATTCCCACCTGTGGAGCCTAAGTAGTAGTCCCAACCAGTGGCTTTGCTTATCTGCAAACGAGGTCAATGGCACAGTCTGACCCAGGAATTTGGCAGGGTGAAGGTCTTTCTAAATTGGGTCCCCAAGTGAGAAGACGTGCCAGACCTGGAGCCTCTTCTGCTCACACTAAGCAGAAGAGCTGAACCATAGCTCCACCTGCTGTGGATCATGGCTCCCTACTCCTCCCAATCAGAAAACTTATTTGGGAAAATTTAGCAGTTGCCTGAAGTGGACCCTCTCAGTTCTGCCTAGGCAGGAGCCAGAAACACAGACCTACACATTGAGAAGTGTGGCCCTCAGCCCCGTCTGACAGGAAGGGGTGGTGAGAACACCTGGAAACTGCATATCCCAGCAACTCTGGAGCTGAGATGTGGGCAGGCAGAGCTGATCACCCCCAGAGCAAAGCCAGTGGCCCTGTTTGGTCAGGGAACTTGGGGCATGGGTTGGCTTGAGTCAAAACCACAAACAAAGAGCATTAGTGGCCCTGGAGATGCCTTTCCTGCTGTGCATCGGCAAGGAAACTAATTCATAGCCCCACTTATTGCTGAATACAGCCTTCAGCATTCCTGACCAGGGAACCTTATCAGAGCACATGGAAAGCTGTGTAGCCCATGCAACAGCTCTGTTAACAGTGGCACTTGAACAGAAAGCACAGCCCATGGTCTTCCCCATCTGCAGAGCAAGAACAGTGGCCTCATCTTACCAGGAAATTCAATTCAGTCTTTACTGATTAGGGTTCCCAAACAATGAGTCATGGAGACCCTGGGTTCCATCCCACTGCCCCTGGAGAGCAGGCAAGCTAATTCATAGACCCACCTACTGCTGAGTACAGTAAAGAAACAGAGATCCATGATGTGTCAGACAAATAATTCAGAATACACAGACATCAGCGTCATGGCAGCATGAGTTGCTTCTCTTTTCTCTCCCCTTCAATTTACAACTAACCAAACATCCATAACCCAAAAAAGTGCCTCTGTGCAAGCACATCAGGACTCCAGAGAGATCCATCCATCTATGCAACCAAAATAGACTGGGTGGACTGGACTTTGGAAGAGGCTGCAGAGCCAGAGGAGTGGTGGTGAAGGCAGTGGGAACAGCAAAGGTAGTGGTAACAGAGGAGGCAGTGGGCCAGCGTGACCTCTCTGGCAGAGGAAGTGGAGGATGAAGATGGTGAATAGGAGTCTATCCAGCTACATGTGCTGCAGCTGAAGGGACCCATTGCTCTCTCTAAGGAGAGATCACAGTGACTTGGGGAAAGGAATGGACAGGGGAAAAGGCTGACAAAGAAAACTGAATAAACACATTACCTTCTATCTGCCCTGGGATTCTGGCAAGAGGACAGCCCACAGACATCTGAGATCCCCACTTAAGGATCCCTCTACCAAGCTGTCAGCACATCCAAAGTCTGAAGTGCTAAATACACAACTCCCCACAGTCTGCCACCAACCTCTTTTTCTTTTTCCTCTCCCCAACTTATTTTATGTGCACTCCCAACCTTAGCAGTGAGTCACCTTTGGTAAGAGAAACCAAAAACTTGTGCTATAGCACAACATTCTGGAAAACAAAAGGAGGACTCCTAACTACCAACTTGTTGAATTCTTAGAATCAAAGTAAACAAAGCCTTACCTAAATAGGAAAGGTATTCATTACTTCAAATGTGGTGGCAGAGTCACTTTTAATCAAATGCTATGAAAAAGCACAGTAATGGGTATCACAAAAAGAAATGATAATTCTCTAGTAACCAAACCCAAAGACACGGAATATTGCAATCTAACTGATAAAGAATTCAAAAAATCTGTGTGTATATACAATGGAATATTACTCAGCCATAAAAAGAATGAAATAATGTGGATGGACCATGGACGGATGGATGCAGCAACATGGATGGACCTAGGGATTGTCATACTGAGTGAAGTAAGTCAGACTGAGAATGACAAATATCATATGATATCACTTATATGTGGAATCTAAAAAACTGGTACAAACGAACCTTTACAAAACAGAAATAGAGTCACAGGTGTAGAAAACAAACTTATAGTTACCAGGGGGGAAAGGGGGAGGAGGGGTAAATTGGGAGGTTGGGAGTGACATATACACATTGTTATATATAAAATAGATAACTAATAAGGACCTACTGTATAACACAGGGAACTCTTCTCAATACTCTTTAATGACCTATATGGGAAAAGAATCTAAAAAAGAGTAGATATATGTATATGTATAACTGATTCACTTTGCTGTACAGCAGAAACTAACACAACATTTTAAATCAACTATACTCCAATAATTTTTTTAAAGCTACTAAAAAATTAGTTGTTGTAAAGAAATTCAATGAACTACAAGAAAACTCAGAAAGGCAATACAATGATCTCAGGAATAAAATTAATGAACAGAAGTACTTTATCAAAGAGACTGAAATTCTAAAAAACAACCAAACAAATTCTGGAGCTGAAGAACTCAATAAACAGGATGAAGAATGCATTAGAAAACATTGGAAATAGAGCAGGTCAGATGGAAGAGAGAATAAGCAAGCCCAAGGATAGGAATCAGGTGAAGAGGAGTGAAAAGTAAGATTTTTTTAAAAAATAAAGAAACTCTATGAGAACCATGACTCACTAGAAGAGTCACATAAAATTAATGGGTATCCCAGAAAAAGAAGGGAGGAAGAAGGGAGCAGAGAGCATATTTAAAGAAATAAGAGCTGAGAACATTCCAAACCTGGGAAAGTAAATGGATATACAAGTCCACAAAGCTAATAAAACACCTTATTATTGCAGTGCAAAGAGCCCCTCTCCAGGAAATATTATATTAAAACTATCAAAAGTCAACAAAAAATAAATTTAAAGGCAGCTGGGGGTAAAAAAGACAGTAACCTACACAGGACACCCATTAGGATATCAGCAGATTTCTCAGCTGAAACTCTATAGATCAGGAGAGAGGGGAACAACATATTCAAAGTATTGAAAGATAAAAATTGCCAGCCAAGAATACTCTATCTGGCAAAGTTATCTTTCAGATATGAAGGAAAAATAAACGCTTTCCCAGAAAAAAAACGCTGAGGGAGTTCACCACCAACAGACCTGCCTTACAAGAAATTTTGAAAGGAACTCTCTAAGATGAAAGAAAATCTGAAAGTACACAAAACTCTGACTAATATGAGGAATAATAAACAGTCAGAATTAGAAAACTGTAACTCTTTTTTTAGAACAGTATATAAAACATTCAATTATAATCTAAAGGATAAAGAAAAGATCATTAAAATAACTATAGCTACCAAAAAAAAACCCAACAAAATCAGAGCATAAAAAGAGATAACTGGTGACATCAAAAATATAAAAGAAGAACAGTAAAAAGATGGCACCTCTACAGGTGAATGAAGATAAATTGCTATCAGGAGAAAAGGGACTATTGTATCTATGAGATGTTCTATGTAAACCTCATGGTAACCACACAGCAAATATCTAGGGCAGAGACACAAAACACAAAGGGGAGATTGAACAAATTGCCATGGAAAAACACCAAGTTATAAAGGTAGACATAAAGCAAAGGAAAAAGAAACAGTAGAGAGACAAAATAACCAGAAGGTAAAAGATAAAATGGCAGTAGAAAATACTTACATATTAATCTCCCTAAATGTAAATGGATTGAACTCACCAAGGCACAGAGTGGCCGCATGGATTTCAAAAAACAAAAACAAACAAAACAAAACAAAAAAACAACACCCAACTATATGCTGCCTATGGGAGACTCATTTCAGCTCTAAAAACACACATAGGCTCAAAGGGAAAGGACTGAACACAATATTTCTAGCAAATGGAACAGCCATACTTTTATCAGACAAAATAGACTTCAAGCCAAAAAGGGTAACAAGATACAAAGAAAGTCATTATATAATTATAATTATAAAGTCAATACATCAAGAAGATATAACAATCCATAAATAAATATATTTCCAACTCCTAAGCACTGAAATATAAAACAAATACTAACAAACCTTAAGGGAGAAATAGACAACAATATAATAATAGTAGGGGACTTCAATGTGCCACTATCAGTAATGGATAGATCATCCAGACAGAAAATAAACAAAGAAATGTTGGAATTGAACCACATGTTAGAACAAGTGAACTTAACGAACATATATAGAACATTCCATCCAAGAGCAGCAGAATACACATTCTTCTCAAGTGCATATAGAACATTCTCCAGGATAGATCATATAATAGGACACAAAACAAATCTTAGCAAATTTAAGAATGTTGAAATTATACCAACTCTCTTCTCTGATGACAGTGGTATGAAACTAGAAATCAACAAGAGGAACTTGAGAAGATCTACAAATATATGGAAACTAAACACACTTGTGAACAACCAAAGGGTCAAAGAAGATATCAAAATGAAATAAAAAGCTATCTTGGAACAAATGAATAAAAATACCACATATCAAATATTGTGGGATGTAGCAAAAGCACTTTTGAGGAAACAGTTTATAGCAATAAACACATATATTGAGAAATTAGGAAGATCTCACATTAACAAGCTAACTTTATACCTCAAGGAACTAGAAAAAGAATAACAAATTAAGCCTAAAGTTAGCACAAGAAGTAATAAAGATCAGAGCGGAAATAAATGAAATAGAGATCAGAAAAACAATAGAACAGATCAACGAAACTAAGAGCTGGTTCTTTGAAAAGATACACAAAACTGTTGAACCTTTAACTAGACTAAGAAAAAAAAAATAAAACTCAAATAAAATTAGAAATAAAAACGGAAACATTACAAGTGATACTGCAGAAATACATAGATTCATAAGAGACTACAATGAACAATTATACGCCAAAAATTGCATAATCTAGAAGAAATGGATAAATTTATAGAAATGCACAATCAACCAAAACTGGATCAAGAAGAAATAGAAAATCTGAACAGACCAATAATGAGTAAACAGATGAAATCAGTAATCAAAAAATTCCCAACACAGAAAACTCCAGGATGAGACAGCTTCATTAGAGAATTCTACCAAACATTTAATGAATTAACACCAATACTTCTCAATCTCTTCCAAAATATCAAGGAGGAAGGAATAATTCAAAGTTCATTCTATGATGCCAGCATTGCCTTGACACCAAAACCAGATAAGGATACCACAAAAAAGAAAACTATAGACCAATATTCCTGAGGAATATAGAAGCAACAATTCTCAACAAAATGTTAGCAAACGGGATTCAAGAACACATCAAAAGAAGTATACACCCTGACCAAGTGGGATTTATCCATACAATGCAAAAGTGGTTCAACACATGCAAATCAATAAATGTTATACATCACATCAATAAAATGAAAGATAAAAATTACATGATGATCTCAATAGACACAGAAAAACATTTGACAAAATACAATATCCTTTTATGATAAAACACCCTTAACAGTTTGGGTATAAAAGAAACATATTTCAACATAATAAAGGCCACAGTAAACACATAGCTAACAGTACGTTCAATGTAGGAAAATTGAAAGTGCTTTTTGAAAGGTCAGGAACAAGGCCAGGATGCCCACTATCACCACACTTAATCAAGATATTACTGGAAGTCTTAGGTAGAGCAATTAAAGCAAGACTAAGTACCATTGTTGCAATTTGCTGATGGGATGATCTTATACGTCAAAAATACCAAAGAGTCAGACAAAAAACTGTTGGAATTAATCAACAATTTCAGTAAAGTACAGGACACAAAATCAACATACAAAAATCAGATGCATTTCCTTATGTTAATGATGAAGCATCTGAAAAAGAAATAAAGAACACTATACTGTTCACAATAGTATGAAAAAAGTAAACTACTTCGGAATAGATTTAACCAAAGAAATTTTAAGATTTGTACAGTGAAAATTGTAAGACACTCCTGAAAGAAACCAAAGAAGATACAAACTATGGACAGACATTCCAGTCCCCTTAGCTGGTTTGAAAACTGGTGGGACTGACAGTAGGGCTTCAAGAAACATAAATTCTGACCATAAAGAGCATACTCACACTTGCTTATTCCTGAAACAAGGCAGAGGAAGCCAATTGAAACTGCAGGGGATTCTTGCCAGTTTCCCACAATGCCCTAGCATACTCCCCAAACTGAACTGAGTGCCTGATCCAGCCTATCTGGCTCCATGGCTCAGCCCTACATTATGGTGAGGGGTGCCATTGCTGAGGAGAGTGTACAGTTGTAGGGGACAGTGTCAGCTTAGACACAGCACAGCATCCAAATGGGGTGAGGACTTCCATTACTGGCATTCATGGAGATGGCAGATTGGGTGTGGAATGGGGCTGATTGTGCCAGGACTCCCCAAGTGTGCACCATGGCCCAAATCAAGGGCATGCTCCAGCCCCTCTTGTTCAAGCACAGCTCCCCACTAGGGTAAGGTGCTAATGATGGGAGGGGAAGAGTGCACACTTAGAGGGAATGGAACCAGCTTGAATCTGACCCTCAGGGTTTCTTTTTCCATCACCTTTGGACCTGCCCCTACCCATGATAGGATGGTATCAGCCACTGAGCATAAGAGAAGCCCAGGTTCACTTCTGGCTCTGACTTTAGACCCTCATCTCCATCCGCACCTCCCACTAAGGTGATAGGTGCCAGCACACCCAGGGGGAAGATGTGACCCATGCTCACTTCAGATCCAATTCTCCAGTCAAAGCCACTGGGCAAAGGTATACTGCATAGGAAAGCACCCATACAGAGATACACCTTCATGACAGGGGACCAGGTTACTGTTTCACCTAAATTTATAGAGACAGAGAAATTAAACAAAATAAGAAGATAACAGGATTTGTTTCAAATGAAAGAACAAGTAAAACTCCTGAAAAAAACTAATCAGAGATGAATACTTTACCAGATAAAGAGTTCAAAGCATTAGTAATAAGAATGATAAATGAACTAGGAAAAAGAAAAGATTAACATAGACAGGATTTTAACAAGAAACTAGAAGATATAAAAAAGAACCACTCAGGCCTGAGGAATACAATAACTAAAATGAAAAACACACTAGAAGGAATTAACAGCAGACTAGGTGATACTGAAGACAGTGTATGTGATCTGGAAGATAGAATAATGGAAATCACTGAACCAGTCACACCCAAGGAATACAATAACTAAAATGAAAAACACACTAGAAGGAATTAACAGCAGACTAGGTGATACCGAAGACAGTGTAAGTGATCTGGAAGATAGAATAATGGAAATCACCCAATTAGAACAGCAACAATTAAAACAAATTAAAAAATTAAAACACTTTAAGGGATCTTTAAGACAACATGAAGCATACGAACATTCACATTATAGGGGTCTCAGAAGGAGAAGAGAGAGAGAAAGGGGGAGAAAATGTATTTGATGAAATTACAGGTGAAAACTTCCTGAGTCTGAAGAAGGAAACAGATATCCAGGTACAGGAAGCACAGAGTCCCAAATGAGATGAACTGAAGAGACCCACATCAAGACATAATTAAAATGGCAAAAATTAAAGATAAAGACAGAATTATAAAATAAGCAATACAAAAACAGAGGGTCATATACAAGGGAACCCCCATAAGGTGATCAGCTTATTTTTCTGCAGAAACTTTGCAGGCCAGAAGGGAGAGGCATGATATATTTAAAGTGATGAAAAGGAAAAACCTACAGCCTAGGATATTCTACACAGCAAGATTATCATTCAGACTTGAAGGAGAGATAAAGAACTTAGACAAACAAAAACTAGAAGAGATCAACCATACTAAGTGACACTATAAGGAGTGTTAAAGTTTATTCTCTAAGTGGAAAAGAAAAGGTTACAACAAGAATTTACAGGAAAGGAAAAAATCCAATTAGTGAAGGTAAATATATAGTAAAGGTTGTGGATCAACCATTAAATAACCTAGTAAAAATATTAAGAGAAAAAAATATTGCAAAATGGATAAACAGTTGAGGGATAAAATGAAGATGTAAAATGTGTATCTGTCAAATATACAAAATGTGGGGGAAGGGAGATCTACATAAAAAATGTAGATCTTTTGGTATGTGTTTGAACTTAAATGACCATCAATTTAAAACAAGTGTATATATAGTTATAAGTCAACATATATGAACATCATGTAACCACAAATTAAAAACCTACAATAGATCCACCCACATATATCATATATTAACACATATATGTGGAATCTAGAAAAATGGTACAGATGAACCTACTTGCAGGGCAGAAATAGAAAGGCCTACGTAGATAATGGATGTATGGACACAGGCGGGAAGAGGAGGGTGGGATGAATTGGGAGATTAGGTTTGACATAAATACACTACCATGTGTAAAACAGATAGCTACTGGGAACCTGCTGTATAGCAGAGGAAGCTCAGCTCAGTGCTCTGTGATGGCCTAGTTGGGTGGGATGCAGGGAGAGGGAGGTCCAAGAGGGAGGGAATGTGTGTATGCATATGGCTGATTCATTTTGCTGTGCGGCAGAAACTAACACAACATTGTAAAGCAATTATGCTCCAAAAAAAAAAACCTACAATAGATATACAAAACTAGAGATAAAGAAACACAAGCACACCATTAAAAGAAACAAACCACAAAGGAAGTAATAAAAAAAGAAAAAAGAACAGAGAAGAAATACAAAAACAACCAGTAAACAAGAAACAAAATGGTAGTAAGGACACAACTATCAATAACCATTTTCAATGTCAAAGGACTAATGCTCCAATGATAAGACACAGGGTGACTGATTGGATTGAAAAAACCAGACCCTTCAATATGCTTCCTATAGGAGATTCATTTCAGGACTAAAGACACACACAGACTGAAAGTAAGGGAATGGAAAAAGATATTTCATGCAGGTGGAAATAACAAGAAAGCAGGGGTAGCAATACTCATAAGACAAAATAGACTTTGAAACAAAGTCTATAACAAAGACAAAGAAGGACATTATACAGTGATAAAGGAATCAATACAAGATGATATTACACTCATGAACATATATGCACCCAATACAAGAGCACATAAATACATAAAGAAAATACATAGAGGGAGAAATTGACAGTATAATAATAGTAGGAGACTTTAACACACCACTGACATCAGTGGACAGAGCATTCAAACAGAAAATCAGTAAGAAAACAGTGGTTTTAAAAGACACAATAGACCAGTTGAACTTAATAGATATCTACAGGTCATTACATCCAAAACCAGTAGAATACTAATCTTTTTCATGTGTACATGGAACATTTTCCAGGATAGATCACATGCTAGGCTACAAAACAAATCTCAACAAATTTAAGAGGATAAAAATTATATCAAGACTTTTTTTTTTGGGGATCACAGTGATACGAAAGTAGAAATCAACGTCAGGAGAAAATGGGAAAAAAAAACATATGGAGAATAAACAATACCTACTGAAAAAAATGGGTCAATGAAGAAATCAAAGAGGAAATCAGAAAGTACCTCGAGACAAATGAAAATGGAAACACAACACTCCACAACCTATGAGATGCTACAAACACAGTTGTAAGAGGGAAGTTTATAGCAATCAGGCTTTCTTTAAGAAATAAGAAAAATCTCAAATAAACAACCTAAACTACCACTTATAAGAATTGGAAAAAGAAGAACAAAGCTCAAAGTCAGCAGATGGAAGTAAATAATAACAATCAGAGAGGAAATAAATAGAGATTAAAAAAATAATGGAAAAGATCAGTGAAACCAAGTGCTGTTTTTTTGAAAAGATAAACAAAGTTGATAAACCATTAGCCAGAATGATTAAGAAAAAGAGAGGACCCAAGTAA
Organism: Globicephala melas; assembly: GCF_963455315.2. Taxonomy (NCBI): domain Eukaryota; kingdom Metazoa; phylum Chordata; class Mammalia; order Artiodactyla; family Delphinidae; genus Globicephala; species Globicephala melas. Next base: position 129,104,892 of record NC_083318.1, on the reverse strand, counting down.
ACAATATCAGAAATGAAAGAGGAAAAATAACAACCAGTATTACAAGGATACAAAAAAATCATAAGAGAATACTGCAGTTATATGCCTACAAATTAAAAAACTAGAAGAAATTAACAAATTTCTAAAAACATAAAACTTTCCAAGGCTGAATTAAGAAGAAACAGACAATTTGAACAAAATGACCATTAGCAGTAAAATTGAATTTGTAATTTAAAAAAAGCTCTCAGCATATGAAATTTCAGGACTGGATGGCTTCACAGGGGAATTCTACTAAACATATAAAGAACTTACACCTATCCTTCTCAAACTAGTCCAAAAAATCGAAGGGGATGGAACAAGCCCAATTTCATTCCATGAGGCCACCATTACCCAGATTTATTGTATTTAAGTTGGATTTATTCCATGGTCACAAGGATGGTTCAACATTAACAAACCAATCAATGTGATACACTACATTAACAAAGGAAAGGATAAAAATCATATGATCATCTCAATAGACACAGAAAAAGCATCTGACAAAATTCAACATTCATTCATGAGAAGAATTCCCATCAAAGTTGGAGGAAAAGTATAGAGGAAACATAGCTCACCATAATAAAGACCATTATGGCAAACCCACAGCCAACATCATACTCAATGCTGAAAGCCTTTCCTCTAAATTCAGGAACAAGACAAAGATGCTCACTCTCACTACTTCTACTTAATACAGTATTGGATGGTAGAGCCACAGCAATTATACAGGAAAAAGAAATAAAAGACATCAAAATAAGAAGGGAAGAGGTAAAACTGTCACTACTTGCAGATGACATGATATTTAATATAGAAAACTCTCAAGTCTCTACCTCAAGACTGTTAGAACTAATAAATGAATTTAGCAAGGTTACAGGATACAAGAGTAATATACAGAAAACTTGCATTTCTATACACTAATAATGAACTATCAGAAAGAGAAAGTAAAAATAATCCCATTTAAAATCACATCAAAAAGAATAAAACACCTAGGATAAACTTAACAAAGGAGGTGAAGGATCTGTACACTGAAAACTATAAAATAGCAATGAAGGAAAGTGAAGATGATAGAAATGAATGGAAATATATCCTATGCCCTTGGATGAGAAGAGTTAATAAAATGTCCACACTACCCAAAGAAATCTACAGATTTAATGCAATCCATTTCAAAATACCCAAGACATTTTTTCACAGAACTAGAGCAAATAATACTAAAATTCACATATAATCACAAAAGTGCCTGAGTTGCCAAAGCAATCTTGAGAAAAAAGAACAAAGCTGGAGCTATCACCTTCTCAGACTTCAGACTGTATCACATATCTACAGTAATCAAAACAACATGATACTGACACAAATTCGGACACATAGGTCAATGGAAGAGAATAGAGAGCCTGAAAATAAACCCACACACTTATGGTCAATTAATGTACAACAAAGGAAGAATATACAATGAAAAAAGACAGTCTCTTCAACAAATGATGCTGGGAAAACTGGATGGCTACATGTAAAACAATGAGATTAGAACATTACCTCACACCGTATATGAAAATAAACTCAAGATGAATTAAGACATAAATGTAAGACCTGAAACCGTAAAACTCCTAGAAGATAATTTAAACAAAATACTCCTTGACACAAATTATAGCAATATGTTTTGGTTCTATCTCCTAAGACAAAAGAAATAAAAGTAAAAATAAACAAATAGGACCTAAATGAACTTAAAAGATTTTGCACAGCAAAGGAAACATTTGACAAAACAAAAACACAACCTACAGAATTGGAGAAAGAATTTGCAAATAATATGACCAATATAAAGAGCTCATACAACTCAATATCAAAACACAAACAACCTAATCAAAAAATGGACAGAAGACCCGAGCAGAAATTATTCCAAAGAAAACATACAGATGACCAACAAACATAGGAGAAGATGCTCAATACTGCTAATTATTAGAGAAATGAAAATCAAAACCACAGGAGGTATCACCTCACACCTGTTAGATGGCTACGTTCAAAAAGTCTACAAATAACAAATGTTGGTGAGGATCAGGAGAAAAGGGAAATCTAGTACACTGTTGGTGGGAAAGTAAGTTGGTGCAGCCACTATCAAAAACAGTACGAAATTTCCTCAAGAACTAAAAATAAAACTACCATATGGTTCAGCAATTCAACTCCTGGGTATATAACTGGAAAAATTAAAAACACTACTTTGAAAAGATATATGCACTCCAATGTCCATAGCAGCATTATTTACAACAGCCAGGATATGGAACAACGTAAGTGTCCATCAACAGATGAAAGAATAAAGAAAAAATGATGTATATATAAAATGGAATATTACTTAGCCAAAGAATGAATGAAATCTTGTCATTTACAGCTACATGAATGGAAATTAGGAGTATTATGCTTAGTAAAAATGTCAGACAAAGACAAATATTGTATGTTATAATTTATATGTGGAATCTAAAAAATAAAACAAGTATCACAAAACTGAAGCAGATTGACAGATACAGAAAACAAACTAGTAGCCCCTGCACCTAAAGCCTGTGCTCCACAACAAGAGAAACCACCGCAATGAGAAGCCCACACACCACAAAGAAGAGTAGCCCCCACTCACTGCAACTAGAGAAAGCCTACTCACACCAATGAAGACTGAATGCAGCCAAAATTTGAAAAAAGTAAAAAAAAAAAAAAAAGATACATGCATCCCTATGTTCATAGCAGCACTATTCACAACAGCCAAGACATGGAAGCATCTTAAATGTCCATCGACAGGTGGATGGGCACAGAAGATGTGGTACATATATACAATGGAATATTACTCAGCCATTAAAAAGAGTGAAATTATGCCATTTGCAGCAACATGGATGGACCTAGAGATCATCATACTAAGTGAAGTAAGTCAGAGACAGACACGTGCCATATGATACCACAAATACGGAATCTAAAATATGACACAAATGAACTTATCTACAAAACAGAAACAGACTCACAGACATAGAGAAAAGACTTGTGTTGCCAAGGGGGAAGGGGGTGGGAGATGGATGAATTGGGAGTCTGTGATTAGCAGGTGCAAATTATGATACACAGAATGTATAAACAACAAGGTCCTACTGTAGCACAGGGAACTATATTCAATATCCTGTAACAAACCATAATGGAAAGAATGGAAAAAGGATATATATATGTATAACTGAGTCATTTTGCTGTACAGCAGAAATTAACACAACATTGTATACCAACTATACTTCAATAAAATGATACTTTTAAAGAAAAAAAAAGAAAACAAACTAGTGATTACCAGTGGGGAGAGGGAAATGTGAGGGGCAAGACGGGGTAGGAGTTTAAGTGGTACAAACTATTATGTATAAAATAAATAAGCTGCAAGAATATATTATGCAGTATAGGATATATAGCTAATATTTTATAATAACTTTAAATGGAGTACAATCTATAAGAAAATATTGAATCCTTATAACACAAATGCCCACCAATAAATGAATGGAATAAAAAGATGTAGTATTTACACATAATAAATTAGTCAGCCTAGAGAAAGGAGGATATTCTTCCATTTGCAATAACATTAATGGAACTTAAGTACATTATGCTAAGCAAGATAAGCCAGAAAGAGAAAGACAAGTACTGTATGATATCACTTACATGTGGAATCTAAGAAAACCTAACCTGTAAAAAACTGAGTAAAATGGTGGTTAGCAGGGATGGGGAAAGTGGTAAGATTAACTTGTGGTTAAGGGTACAGGCTTGTAATTAGTAGTTTTTAAGCCTTAGAGCTCTATTGCACAGTATAATAAATATAGAAAATAATATTGTACTATTATTATATAATATGATAAATATTACTACAAGGGCAATCATATCAAAATATCTATCAAGGAAACATGCTGTACACTTTAAACTTACACAATGTTACCTGTCATATTTATTCAATACAAAGAATTTTTTAAAAAGAATTCATGATAATCCTCTTAAAGTAATTTAGTGAACTACAAGGACAGACAGCAATGTAGGAAAATAATACATAAACAAAATGAGAAGCTCAAAAAAGAAACAGAAACCTTGAAAAAATACAAACAGAAATTCTATAGCTGGAAAATACAATGACTTAACTGACAAGCTCAACGGAGAGCTCCAAAGGCAGACTCGACCATGCAGAAAAAAGAATCAGCAACCTGGACAATATGAAAATTGAAATTTTATACAGTCTGAGGAGCAAAAGAGAAGAGTGAAAAAAAAAAAAAGAAGAAGAAAGCTTACAGGAAATATGGGGCATAATTAAAAGGAATAATATTTGCATTACGGGAATTTCAGAAGAAGAGAAAGAGAAAAGGACAGGAAGGTTATTACTGCAATAACAGTTGAAATCTTCCCACCTGGAATGAGAAATAGACATTGAGGTCCAAGGAACCCAAAGGACCCCAGATAGATTTAACATGAACAGGGCAATACTGAGACAGATTTTAATTAAATTGTCAAATGTCAAAACATAGAAAAGATTTTAAAAGCAGCAAGAGCAAAGACAGGAGTTATATACAAGTGAATCCCCATAAGACTATCTGTGCATTTCTCAACAGAAACTTTACACACCAGAAGAAAATAAAATGGCATATTCAAAATATTGAAAGAAAACTGTCTAATAAAGAATACTATACCTAACAAAGTTGTCCTTCAGAAATGAGGGAAGGACAAAGACTTCCCTGAGCAAAAAAAAACTGAGTGAATTCATTACATGAGACCTGCCTTACAAGCAATGCTAAAAGGAGTTCTTTGAGTGCAAATAAAAGGACACAAATTAACATTATAAAAACATAAGGAGTGTAAAACTTACTGGTAATGGTAAAAATAGTCAAAATTGTAACAGGGTAATGGTAGTGCATAATTCACATACAACAGTAGTACAAAATTTTAAAAATTTAATAGACATAACCATAACTAAAATAATTTGTTATTAGTTACATAATATAGAAGAATATGCACACTGTAATGTTAATAACCTAAAATGTGAAGGGAAGGGGAAATAAAAGTATAAAGTTTAGGGATTCTATTGAAGTTAAGTTGTTATTGGTTTAAAATAGGATTTTAGAATTTTAAGATATTTTATGTAAGCTTCATGGTAACCAAAAGTGTAAGACTGGTAGTAATTACACAAAAGAACAAAGTCAAAGCATACTGATATCACCAGACATCAAAGCACAAGAAAAGACAGCAGGATAAGTAACAGGGAACAATGGATCTACAAAACAACCAGTAAACAATTAACAAAATGGAAATAGTAAGTCCTTGGTTATCAATAATTACTTTAAATGTAAGTTGATTAAATTATCCAAATAAAAGACACAGAATGACTGAAAGGATTTTAAAAAAAAGATTCAAGGATACACTGCTTGTGAGATATTAAGTTAAAAACACACATAGACTGAGAGTGAAGGGCTGGAGAAAGTTATTTCAAGCAAATGGTAACCAAAAAACTTACATTAAAAATAGACTTTAAATTAAAAGTGGTAAAAAAGGGACAAAGAAGGTCTTTATCTAATGATAAAGGGGTCAATACATCAAGAAGATATAGCAATTGTAAATATGTATGTGCCCAACATCAGAGCACCTAAGTACATAAAACAAAAACTAACTATACTAAGAGGAGAAATAAAGAGCAATACAGTAATAGTTAGGGACCTTAATGTCCCACAGCCAACAATGTTTAGATCATCCAGACAGTGAATCAATAAAGAAACAGTGGAGCTGAACAACATTCTAAACTAAATGGACCTAACAAACACATATAGAATGTTCTATCTGACAACAGCAGAATATACATTTTTCTCAAGTACACATGGAACATTTTCTAGGATAGATCATATGTTAGGCCACAAAACAAGTCTTAGCAAATTCAAGAAGTTTGAACTCATCCCAGTATCTTCTCTGACAAAAATGGTATGAAACTAGAAATCAATAAGGAAAAGAAAACTGGAAAATTCACAAATACGTGGAAATTAAACAATAGTCTCCTGAACAACCAATGGATCAAAGAAGAAATTAAAGGGGAAATAAAAAGTATCTTGAAAGAAATGAAAATGGAAACACAATACACCAAAATGTATGAAATGCAGCAACAGTAGTTCTAAGAGGCAACTTTATAGCAATAAATGCCTACATTAAGAAGCAAGAAAGATCCAAAATAAAATACCTACCTCTATGCTTTAAGAAACTGGAAAAAGAAAAACAAACTGAGCCCAAAGTTAGAACATAAGGAAGGAAAATGTAACTATTAGAACAGAAGTAAATGAAATAGAGAACAAAAAAACAACAGAAAAATTAATCAAACTAAAAGTTGGATCTTTGAAAAGATAAATAAAATTGATAAACCTTTAGCTAGATTAACCTAGGAAAAAAGAGAGAGGTCTCAAATCAACAAAATTGTAAATTAAAAAAAAAAAGACATTACCATGGATACCACAGAGATACAAAGAATCAAAAGAGGCTACTATAAAAAACTATATGTTAACAAACTGGCCAATGTAGAAGAAATGGAAAAAGTCTTAGAAACATACAAACAACCAAGACCGAGTTAGGAAGAAATAGGAAGTCTGAATCATCCAATTACCATATGGAGATTGAATCAATAACCGAAAATCTCCCAGTGAAGAAAAGCACAGGATCAGATGGCTTCACTGGTGAATTTTACCATTCATTTAAAGAATTAACACTAATCCTTCTCAAATTCTTCCAAAAAATCAATGGAGAGACAACACTTCCAGACTCCTTTTACAAGACCAGCATAACCATTCTACTAAAGCCAGAAAAGAAAACTACAGACCAATATCCCTGATGAATATACATGCAAAAATTCTCAAAATACTAGCAAACTGAATTCAGAAGCACATTAAAAGTCTTATTCAGCATGATCAAGTAGGATTTTTACCCAGGATTCAAGGATGTTTTGACATATGCAAACTAATCAGTGGGATATATCACATTAATAGAATGAAAGGAAAAAATCATATCATCTCAATAGACGCAGAAAAAGTATTTGACAAAATTAAACATCCATTCATGATAAAAACTCTTAACTAGTTAGGTATAGAAGGAATGTATGTCAACATAATAAAGCTCATATATGATAAACCCACAGCTAATATCATTCTCAGTGGTGAAAGTTTGAAAGATTTCTTTCTAAGATTGGGAACGATCCAAGGGTGCCCACTCTCACCACTCTTATTCAACATAGAACTGGAAGTGTTTGCCAGTGCACTCAGGAAAGAAAAAGGAAAACCAAAGCCATCAGAATTGGAAAGGAAGAAGTAAAATTTTCTCCATTTGCAGATGACATGATTTTATATGTAGAAAGTACCAAAGTGTCCACCAAAAACCTCTCAGATATAATCAACAAATTCAGTAAAGTTGCAAGATACAAAATTAAAGCACAAAATTAGTAGCATTTCTATATGCTAACAATGAATTTTCTTAAAAAGAAACAAAACTATTCCATTTACAATAGCATCAAAAACAACAAAATTCTTAGGAATAATCTTAACCATAGAAGTGAAAGATCTCTACTCTGAAAACTATAAGACACTGATGAAAGGAACTGAAGAAGACAAAAGTAAGTGGCAAAGTTTCCTATATTCATGGGTTGGAAGAATTAATACTGTTAAATTGTCCATATTACCAAAAGCCATCTATAGATTCAGTTCAGTCCCTATCAAGATTCTCAAGGCATTTTTTTTCCGAAGTAGAAATAACAATCCTAAAATTTATATAGAACTATAAAAGACCCCAATAATCCAAAGTAATTCTGAGAAAGAACAACAAAGCTGGAGGCATCACAGTTCCTAATTTCAAGCTATACTATAAAGCTATAGTAGTCCAAACATTATGGTACTGGCATAAAAACAAGCAAATAGATCAACGGAACAGAATTGAGAGTCCACAAATAAGTCCAAGTGTACGCGGTCAACAAGCATTTGACAAGAAAGCCAAGAATACTCAATGGAGGAAAGATAGTCTCTTCAATTAATGGTGCTGGGAAAGTTGGTAATTCACATGTAAAAGAATAAAACTTGACCTCTCTCTTACCCCACTCACAAAAATTAACTTTAAATTTATTAAACACTTAAATGTTAGACCTGAAACCATGAAACTCCTGGAAAAAAACATAGGAAAAAACCTCCTTGACACAGGTCTTGGCAATGATTTTTTTGGATATGACCCCTAAAGCACAAGCAACAAAATCAAAAGAAACAACTGAACTGAGACTACATCTGCACGGCAAAAGAACGCAATCAACAAATGACAACCTATAGAATGAGAAAAATATTTGCAAATCATATATATGATAAGGGGTTAAAATTTAAAATACATAAAGTACTCATAAAACTCAATAGCAAAAAAGTATCACTGATGAACATAGATGCAAAAATCCTCAAGAAAATACTAGCAAATTGAACCCAGTTAAAAGGATCATACACCATGATCAAGTGGCATTTATTCCAGGGATGTAAGGATTTTTCAATATCCACAAATAAATCAGTGTGATAAAACGTGTTAACAAACTGAAAAATAAAAACCATATGATCACTTCAATAGATGCACAAAAAGCTTTTATCACACCCATTTATGATAAAAACTCTCCAGAAAGTGGGCATAGAGGGAACTTACTTCAACATAATAAAGGCCATATATGACAAACCTATAGCTAACATCATTCTCAATGGTGAAAAGCTGAAGGCATTCTCTCTAAGATTAGGAACAAGACAAGGATGTCCACTGTCACCACTTTTATTCAACACAGTTTTGGAAGTCCTAGCCCTGGCAATCATAGAAGAAAAAGAAATAAAAAGAATCAAAATTAGAAAAGAAGAAGTAAAAACTGTCACTGTTTGTAGATGACATGACGCTATGTATAGAAAATCCCAAAGATGTTACCAGAAAACTACTAGAGCTCATCAATGAAGTTGGTAAAGTTGCAGGATACAAAATTAATACATAGCAATCTATTGCATTTTTACACACTAACAACGAAAGAACAGAAAGAGAAATTAAAGCAACAATCCCATTTATCATTGCATCAAAAAGGATAAAATACCTATGGACAAACTTAGCTAAGGAGGCAAAAGACCTGTACTCTGAAAACTAAGATACTGATGAAAGAAATTAAAGATGACAAAAACACATGGAAAGATATACCATGCTCTTGGATTGGAAGAATCAATATTGTCAAAATGACTATACCACTCAAGGCAATCTACAGATTGATGCAATCCCTATCAAATTACCAGTGGCATTTTTTATAGAACTAGAAAAAATAATTTTAAATTTGTACAGAAACACAAAAGACCCCGAATAGCCAAAGCAATCTTGAGAAAGGAAAAAAGGAGTTAGAAGAATCAGGCTCCCCAACTTCAGACTATACTACAAAGCTATAGTCATCAAAACAGCATGGTACTAGCACAAAAACAGAAATATAGATCAACAGAATAAAATAGAAAGCCCAGAATTAAACCCACACACCTATGGTCAATTAATCTACAACAAAGGAAGCAAGAATATACAATGGAGCAAAGACAGTCTCTTCAAAAAGTGGTGGTGGGAAAAATGGACAGCTACATGTAGAAGAATGAAACTAGAACATTCCCTAACACCATACACAAAAATAAACTCAGAATTGATTAAAAACCTAAATTTAAGGCCAGATACGATAAAACCCTTAGAGGAAAACATAGGTAGAACACCATTTGACATAAATCACAGCAACATCTTCTTGGATTCACCTCCTAGAGTAATGAAAATAAAAACAGAAATAAACAAATGGGACCTAATTAAACATAAAAGCTTCGCACAGCAAAGAAAATCATAAACAAAATGAAAAGACAACCCACAGAATGGGAGAAAATATTTGCAAATGAAGCGGCTGACAAAGGATTAATCTCCAAAATATACAAATAGCTCATGCAGCTCTATGTCAAAAAAAAAAAAAAAAACCTACTCAAAAAATGGGCAGAAGAGCTAAATAGACATTTCTCCAAAGAAGATATACAGATGGCCAAAAGGCACATGAAAAGATGCACAAATCGTTATTAGAGAAATGTAAATCAAAACTACAATGAGATATCACCTCACACCAGTCAGAATGGTCATTATCAAAAAGTCTACAAACAATAAATGCTGGAGAGGGTGTGGAGAAAAGGGAACCCTCCTACACTGTTGGTGGGAATGTAAACTGGTAGAGCCACTATGGAGAACAGTATGGAGGTTCCTTAAAAAACTAAAAATACAACTACCAAATGATCCAGCAATTCCACTCCAGGGCATATATCTGGAGAAAACCATAATTTGAGAAGATACATGCACCCCAATATTCACTGCAGCACTATTTATAGGAGCCAAGACACAGAAGCAACCTAGATGTCCATCAAGAGAGGAATGGATAAAGAAGATGTGGCACATATATACAATGGAATAATACTCAGCCAAAAACACACACACACACACAAAAAATGACAAAATAATGCCATTTGTAGCAACATGGATAGACCTAGAGATTGTCATACTGAGTGAAGTAAGTCAGACAGAGAAAGACAAATATCATATGATATCTCTTATACGTGGAATCTAATTTAAAAAATAATACAAATGGACTTATTTACAAAACAGAAACAGACTTACAGATATCAAAAACAAACTTATGGTTACCAAAGGGGGAATGTGGTGGGAAAGAGATAAATCAGGAGCTTGGGATTAACATACACACAGTACTATATATAAGAGAAATAACCAAAAAAGGCCTACTATATGGCACAGGGAAATCTACTCAATATTCTGTGATAACCCATATGAGAAAAGAATATGAAAAAGAATGAATATATATATATATATATGTATAGCTGAGTCACTTTGCAATTTCACTTCAGGGAATATATCCAAAGGAAATGAAACACTAACTCAAAAAGATATCTGCACCTCCGTGTTCATAGCAGCATTATTTACACTAGTCAAGACATGGAAACAAGCTAAGTGTCCAACGATGAATGAATGGATAAAGAAGCTGTGGTATATATTATATACTGGAATATTATTCAGTCATAAAGAGACAAGGAAATTCTGCCACTTGGGACAACATGGATGGACGTGGGGACATTCTGCTAAATGAAATAAGGCAGAGAAAGACAGATATGTATAGTCTCACTTGTAAGTAGAACCCTCCCCAAAACAAAACAACAAACTCAGAAAAAGACATCAGATTTCTGTTCACCAAAGGCAGGGTTTAGGGGTGGAGGAACTGGTCAAAAGGTACAAACTTCGGGCTTCCCTGGTGGCGCAGTGGTTGAGAGTCCGCCTGCCGACGCAGGGGACACGGGTTCGTGCCTAAGTCCAGGAAGATCCCACATGCCGCGGAGCGGCTGGGTCCGTGAGCCATGGCTGCTGAACCTGCGCGTCCAGAGCCTGTGCTCCGCAACGGGAGAGGCCACAACAGTGAGAGGCCCACGTACCGCAAAAAAAAAAAAAAAAGGTACAAACTTCAAGTTATAAGATAAGTATGAGGGATGTATTGCCCAGCGTGATGACTATATTTAACATGGCCATACGATATAAAAGTTATGAGTGTAAATCCTAAGACTTATCATCACAAGGAAAACAATGTTTTTCTTTATTGCTTTCTCTTTGTACTCTTTATATGATATGATAATGCTCAGTAAACTTATTGCAGTAATCATTTCACTGTAATCATTTCATTTTGACTGTATGTAAGTCAAACCATCATAATGTGCACTGTAAACTTATACACGGATGTATGTCAATTATATCTTAATAAAACTGGAAAAATAAAATCATTGTTATAAAAATGAGTAATACCTTTGACAGATTCATCAGAAGTTGGACATAGGTGATAGAGACTCAGTGAGCTTGACAATGTCAACAGAAACTTTGGAAACTGAAATGCAAAGAGGAAGAATAAAATAGATAAAAACAGAACAACACCCAAGAACTGTGGGAAACTTTATAAAGATGTAACATATATATAATTGGGATACCAGAAAAACAGAGAATGGAGCAGAAGAAATATTTGAAATATTAATGGCTGAGAGTTTTCCAAAATTAATGACAAACACTATACTTCAGATTCAGGAAATTCAGAGAACACTATAAACTTATTTAAAAATCTATAACTAGGCATATCACATTCTTAATAGATTTAAAAGGTAACTTTTAAAAAAGTAGTCACGGTAATGATATATTGGGTGACACATGACATGGCATTTATTGGTGAAATACGTTGGCTTATCAACCTGGATAGAGCAGCTATTATTTTTCAGTTTATTACCTAAATTTTCATTAGCATCATGTAATATGTTATCAATATGTTGACCTATCATACTGAGAGAAAACTTTAATTTCATACTTATATCATTCTAGCATTTTATTCACTATAAGTTTACATGCTGACATTATTCATTTCTCACCAACTATTTGGCATCTCTTTTCCTGGGCAATAAGTTCTGCTAGTAAATAACTTATGTTCTGTGTCTTTTCACTGAATTTGATTTTTTTTAAAAAAATAAGAGCTTTACTGTGCTTGTTTTGATATTCTAACAGCACCTTAAGAAATAAACACTTATATTTGTCAAATGCCTACGACTTGTAGTGAAGTGTTGTTTCAATTTTTCTGGAGACATTGATGTATTTCTAAGTTGCTTCCCACATACAGCATAGTGAAATAGAACTGTTTGGGTTAGCATTTCAGTCCATACACTGCCCATGCATAAGTAGCCGTCACTGTAAACACAGCGTCATTAGTATGCAGGTTCCTTGTAGCACTAGTGTGGAGAAATGAATCAGATTATAATTCTTCATTAATATTTTAGACAAAAACTTCATCAAGATATAATTCATATGCCAAAAGTTTCATCCTTTAAAAGTATACAATTCGGTGGATTTTAACATATTTACACAGTTGTGCAATTATCCATCATTAAATTTATCAGATCTACCCCTAGGACAAGACCTAGAATCCACATTCTTCCATATTACAACATGTTTTCACAAATTGAATCATTAGGCACATTTTTGAAATACAAATACTAATAAAATATAAAAAAGACTAGTATAATAATAAATCAGTATACATATATGTAAAAAAATGTAAATAAGGGCTTTCCTGGTGGCACAGTGGTTGAGAGTCCGCCTGCCGATGCAGGGGACATGGGTTCGTGCCCCAGTCTGGGAAGATCCCACATGCCACGGAGCAGCTGGGCCCGTGAGCCATGGCCGCTGAGCCTGCGCGTCCAGAGCCTGTGCTCTGCAACGGGAGAGGCCACAACAGTGAGAGGCCCGCGTACCACAAAAAAGTAAATAACCAGTAAAGAAATGTCACCAAAACATAAAGCCTTCACAAAATGATTCACTTCTGACCTACCCCATCCAAGTCTTGCAACATTTACAACAATAAAGTAGAAAAGGGCAGGTGACTGGGAGCACATAAAACTTCCATCTTCAGAATGAACCTTTCCCTCTGATTCCTTACTTACACTGAGAGAATCTACTTGTATGTATAAGAGGAGACAGGGAAGGTAATTTATGAGAGAGAAGCTGAGGCCACCAGCCTACACACTCCCCTCTGTGCAATGCAGTGTTACCTCTACATTACATCTGTAATTGTATCTGTATTACATCAACATCTGAGAATGAACTGAACCCAATGATCGTGGCTCTACTGCCTACTGCCATAGAAGAGTGAAAAACCTCTACAGAAATTGCTAATGGGGATTTTCACTCACTGTCATCATTACAAGGGCTAGCATCACACAATATGTGAAGATTTTAAAAAATATGTATTTTTTTCAGATGACTATTTCTTGAAGAACCCTTACTGACATCTCACCAAGCTCTCTGGTTCCACAGAAGCTCAGCTGAGTAGCAAGCACTGGAGAGGTAGAGGTAGATTGATGTTCTCTGCTGGGATCTCTTTACATATGTAAAGGGTGTTCTTTGCTGTCCTCTTTTCCTGATTGATTTCCTAAGCTCACTCTCCCCTTCCTCTGTCCCTGTCAACTCACTGGACAATTTGCTCTTCTGTCCTCCAGTCATATAAAAAATCTAAAATGATTGCTTCAACAGTTGGGATGAGGAACAGATGCTGGATATGGTGTCACCCTTAGGAATTCTTGATGATTTGTTAGTCACACTGACAGAATTGTAAATGCTTAAGGACATTCACTGGAAATAGGAGAACCTGTTAGGCAACTATGATGACAATCTCTAATCAACTGTCATATTAGGATGTGTTTATATTCAATCTGGACGTTACCATGATTAGGCTGAGAGACTAAGTACTAGAAATTCACTTATTCACTTAACAGATTTTTATGGAGTGTCTACTTGGTAGCAGGCAGTATGTTAAACCCTGGGATATGTATTATGAGTGGTAGTCTACTCTGAAACTCCCTTCTCCCAAAAAGCTTTCATTCCAGAAATGCAGGAAGATCCATATAATATTTTCCTTCATTGAGAAATGCCCTGTCTTAGGCCCCAAATCATGATCTTCATGTTTTCCCTTCTTCCTTATAGCAGGCCACAGGGACTTATCCTACTTTCCTCCTTCTCATTAGCTATCACCGTTTCTATCCCATTCCATTTAATCTAGCTGCAAAAAGGAATGCTTTGTACTTCCAGCACCCCTTTGCTTATATTCTGAATTTTAATATTCAATATTATTTTAAGTTTGGGGATTTTGATAGTATCCCACATGGAGGAGGAATCACTAAAGCTTATTAGTAAGACAATATTATTTTAACAAATAAACTTCAAAATCTCAGCGGTTTATTTCTTGCTCATGCTAAGAAGAAGAAAACAGTACGTCCTAAGAGTGGATGCCTTTCTTCCAAGGGCCGATTCACACAGTGGCTCTTTTCACATAGTGGCTCTATCATCTACAACACTGAGGCTTCCAGTGCCACTGTGCTTCCCTGCATCAATCTGGCAGAAAAGTAAAGAACATGGAGCATCCCTTGTAGGAGGTTTTCATGGATCAGGTTCATAAGTGAACACATGTATTACATCTGTTCATATTCCATCATCTAGAACTTAGTCTATGGCTATGCCTTCTTACAAGAGAATCTGGGAAATATAGTTCAGATATATGCCCAGGAAAAAAGAGTAAAACGGGTTATCTAATGAGGTAGTCAGTCTCTGCCATAAATCATGAGGATTCTAAGATTCTGGAATATTTCTAAGACTACTTATAGTAGTCAATTGATGATTATGGCTTATACATCTCTAGATTTGTGATTTACTTAAATAAAATCTCCATAAGGTGATTTTGTTTGTCTTCTTATACAATCCAGAACGTAAAGATGCTCAGTGTATGAATGAATAAGTGTATAAACAAAAGAGCGAATGAAAAATTATTTTTTGACTCAAGTGGACAACTGGTCATTCTGATATTTGACACTGGTTCAATAGGACCCAATTATACAATTGTTAGTTGTCTATTCTTTCACTTATTCTAAGGAGGGAATAAAATAACTGGGGAAAAAATGAAGTGAAATAATAAATCTTAATTACAACACTCTGGTTTCTCTTCAGATTGAATAAATCTTTTGCCTTTTACTAAAGATTTCCATGGAGAGGAATAACTCTGAGTTTTACACCAATTTTTTGAGGCCTTGCCCTGGCAAGGCTACTTACTGTTTTCCAAATGAAAGAATTATTGCTTTTTTGCTTCTTACAGCAAAGCTACTTGCTCATTTTTGCTAGTTACTTAGTGTATGTGTGCATATTAAAGCAAACAGGATTTTCTGGGAATCTGTGTACAAATAGGGTGCCCAGGTTCAACCGAACTGGATCCTGCATACATACCGCAACTAAGCATCTGCACGCCACAGCTAAGACAACTAAGAAGTCCACATGCCACAACTAAGAAACTAAGACCCAGCGCAGCCTAAATAAATGAATATTTTTTAAAAGGAAAAATCATCATTAAAAAAATCTTAATTACATATCTACTCTCCAGAAGATATTACACCCTGTTCTTTCCTTTAAACCTCTCTATCTAAGTGACAAAGAAACAGGAGGAATTCCAACACAATTATTACACAGCAATTGAACATATACCATATGCCAGGACAATCAAAACATGATCCCCATCAGCTAGGAGAAGCTCCTGTGGTTATTTGTTGCTGTAATGTAAGCCAAGGTTAGCCCAGCATAGTTGTGCCTCATAAAAGACAGTGGATGTAGATCTACCCATCCTTTGCCCTTTGCTGCCACCCCAAAACTGGAGATCCATCTTGGATCCTAATTTTTGATCAGTACATTTTGCAATGTAATTCACAGCTGCATATTCTCAACACTGTCAAATCTCTAGCTGACCACGGACGTAGTCCTTAGCATATCCTCATACAAGAATATATATATACATATATATATCAATCAATATATATCATCAAGGATTACAACATAAAGTGAAGAGTGCCATAATGGAGATATATATAAAATGTAATGGTTGAGCAGGAAAGAGAATAATGTACTATTTTAGAGTTGAAGAAGCCTTTCCAGAGGGACTTCCCTTTGAGCTGAGAATTGCCACGTGAGCCAAAAGCAGGAGGCAGGTGGATATCAAAGACTTGATGCATGCAAAGGTTTATGGGATGAAAGTGAGGAGTATATGTAGCGAGGGCATGAAAACTTGTAGGGGATAAAAAAGGAAAGAAGGTTGGGGTGAGATGCTGAAGGGCCTTTCACGTTATCTTAAGGTAATTACATATTTTGTTCAATGCTAGGGATAAAGAAGCATGGTTTGGAAAAGCAAGGCAAATTATAGCTGTTTTGACACAGAGGATATTTTTCCATATCAGAATTTAAAAGCTATTAACTTTTGTAAACAAATGATATATGCAACAGACATCACTGGCTCTTAATCTCATTCTGACTTCTATCCCTAGGGTATGTTGAAAATTCAGTGAAACTTAGGCATGGGAGGAGGAAGGAGGTATAGTTTCAGAATAAGGATGATGAAGGTATGAAGCTCAGGGATGGCATAGGATTACTGCACATTACTTTTTTACAAAGAAAGAGGTATAAGAAAACAAAACACCTGGAACTCTAATGGTGTTGGTTATTTTGGGGGCCATGTCAAGTGTTCCTGAGTAAATATGTCAAGAGTCCTGTGTTAAAATATCTTTAACGAACCATTCCGTGCCTTCCAGGAAATATGGAAAATTGTTTTTTAAAGAAAAGGTTTTCTTAACCAAAGTAAGAAATATAATAGGTTACCTATAATAGAGGGACATTTTAAAGATACACTAAGACCAATATGTTGAAATCATTGGGATCCAGAACCTAGATAACATGTATTTGATAAATGAATAACTGAGACACAAAATAATTTTCTAATAGTTAAGACTGCCTTGGGAAACAGTGGGTCCCAAGAATAAAGTTATTCAAACATAAGCTTAGATGCTATAGAAAAGAATTCTAGTAGCATTAATCATTTATGGCTTCTCCTGAACGCCAAATTCAAACTATAATTCGAATTATAAACATTGCCTCAACTCAAATTGGTAGCAAGTTTTTCGTACTGAAATATGAAACAAGATTCCATATCGAGTAAGGCATAGCCCTTTGTAGAACATAGATTTTGTGATAATGCCAAGATACACATTGAAGAAACTCTACTACCCAAAGTTCATTTAATATTTGTTCAAAACTATTTATTGGGTACCTGCTATGTTCAAGGCATTGTTTACTAGTACTGCTGATATTTTTTTGAACTAAAATCCATAAAATTCCAAATAGAAAGTATATTTTATTAAAAGACAAATAATGAACAAACAAATACATATAAAAATGGCAGGTTACAATGAGTTTGATATTTAAAACAAAAAGCATAGAGAGAGGTACAGAGTGATGAAAGATAATGATGGCTTTTAATAGAGTGAAAGAATCCTTGAGAAAGAAGATAACTGAGTAAAGATCTGTATGAAGCAATGGAGCAAACAAAGAGATGATAGGAAGGAAAGTCTTTCCAGACAGAAGGAAGAGACGATAGATAGGCCCTGAAGAAGTGAACAACTTTATGTGGTTAAAGAGCAGTATTAATACCAGTAGGGGAGAAGCAGAGTAAATTAGGAGAGAGTTATGGGAGAAAAATTTAAAGAGGGTGTGGGGCAAGATGATCTAGGGCTTCAAGGAGTATGGCAAGCATTTCAGATTTTAATCTAATTGTGTAGGGAGGAAGTCTTTGGGAGGTTTAAACAGGGAAATGATATAATCTTATGTGTATATTTTTAAAATACTGTAGGTATTTAAAAATATTTATGGTATTTCAGGAACAGACTGTAGGGGAATAAGAATACAAGTAAGGAAACAGAAGACTTCAGTACTCTATACAAGATGAGGATGGCTTAAACTAGGGTGGTAGCAGTGTTTGGTAACTGGTTTATATTTTGAACTTAGCTCTTTCAGGAATTTTTTGTCTGGATAGGATATGGAGCTGTAGGAAAGAGAGGAATCAAGAACAAATCCTGGATTTGTGGGCTATAAAACCTGGGTAAAGGTGGCAATATTTTCTAAATGGGAAGACCACATGAAGAAAGTTTTTTGTGTGATTATTTATTTGGCAAGTGCAACAAGATAATTAAGACTTATCTTTTATTTCTGTTAATTTGGAGAAGCTTATTAGGCATCCAACTGGTAATGTTGAGAAGGTAGTTGGTTCTGTTACTCTGGATGTCAGGACAGAGTCAGAGCTGTAATTATTAATTTTGGAGATCTTACCATGTGGATTCCATTTAAACCATGAGACTTAATGTGATTACCCAGAGTGGCAGTTTGGGAAAAGAGCAGAAAATCAAGGACTGAATGCTGTGGGAGAAAACACTAACAATGAAGTCAATGAGTTAAGAGAAAGAGGAGAAGAGTATGGTAACTTGAAAGCCAACTGAGAAAATGAGAGACTACTTACTATGCACGTCAAATCATACAGAGATAAAGAAATATGATTAATTTTTCTGGCTAGACTGCTTCTAACACACTGGTCAGAAGACATCCATGCACAATTCAGCATGTTCATACTGTTTAACATTACAAAGGACTCTGTCTTCAAAACCAAATGATTAATTCCAACAAGTACGGCTCCCAGTTAGAACAACTGAAAGCAGATGAAAAGCATCCACAATTAGTCAACAGAAAATGCATAATCTTCCATCAGCATAATGCAAGACCCCATGTTTCACTGATGACCAGGCAAAAACTGTTACAGTTTGGCTGGGAAACTCTGATTCAACCACTGTATTAACCAGACACTGCACCTTCAGATTTGCATTTACCTTGGTCTTTACAAAATTCTCTTAATGGAAAAAATTTCAATTCCCTGGAAGACTGTAAAAGGCACCTGGAACAGTTCTTTGCTCAGAAAGATAAAATGTTTTGGGGAGATGGAATTATGAAGTTGCCTGGAAAATGGCAGAATGTAGTGGAACAAACAGGTGAATATGCTGTTCAATAAAGTTCTTGGTGAAAATGAAAAATGTGTCTTTTATTTTTACTTAAGAAACCAAAGGCATTTTTTTGGCCCACTGAATACTACAGAATAAAACTTGGGCCATATTATTAAGGGTCTTGAATTTCAGGATTTGGGGGAATATGTTCATTTTATATGAAATCTGAGCTTCAGAGAAATTTTTCTGGAAGTAATAGTGAATTAGAAAAAGAAGACATTAGAGACACAGTAGCAGGCTATTTGATTATTCGACATTTAAAAAACTGAAAAATTGATTTGTATTTGAAAAGCAGGCATGATATACAGAGGAAAATATACAGCAAGGAGGTAAGAATGTATGACCATGGTTCAGTAGGGTCTTTGGAAATAGAGAAATATATTGGAGGCTCCCAGGCTACGAGATACTGGTTGAAATATTGAAGAGAGTAAAAACAAAGAGAGGAAAACGAAAGAATGTATCAAACTTGATAATGTCTATATTTAGAGGAGGAAGAGTAACAACTCAAAAGTTGAGAAGGATGGAAGCAAGGATCATGACAGGGAGATCAGGTAGTAATGTTAAAGAAATAACAAATCCTCACATTTGATTATTTGGGGGTCAAATGAAGGTGTGTTTGTAGCCTGTAAGAGGATGACCTGACACTTTCCTGGTGGTGCAGTGGTTAAGAATCCACCTGCCAATGCAGGAGACACAGGTTTGAGCCCTGGTCCAGGAAGATCCCGCATGCCATAGAGTAACTAAGCCCGTACACCACAACAAGTGAGCCTGCGCTCTAGAGCCCACGAACGACAACTACTGAGCCCGTGTGCAACAACTACTGAAGCCCGTGTGCCTAGAGCCCATGCTGTGCAATAAGAGAAGCCACTGCAAAGAGAAGCCTGCACACTGCAATGAAGAGTAGCCCCCGCTTGCCACTAGAGAAAGCCCGTGTGCAGCAACAAAGACCCAATGCAGCCAAAAATAAATTAATTAATTTAAAAAAATAATGTATCCTTTGAGAAATTAAAAAAAAAATAAAGATGACCTTTTTTACAAATTACTGTCTAAATTGGGACACTACTGAAAGGAGATACCAACAATAATCATGATAATTGATCTACAACCACTATAAAAGTAAGATTGTCCCTGGAATGCTGGATATACAGTCACTCTGGATAAGAGGCGTGAGTTGGGGAACAACTACAAGCTATATAGCTGCTAACAGGAGAGTAAACACTTGGTGAACTCAGAGAATAGAGAATAAAATCAAGAGCACAAGCAAAGAGAAGCTTCAAGAGGGTAGAGGAATAATACACGGAGATCACCTTCCTCCCCACAAATACATCAAAAATACATCTACACGTGGAACGATTCCTACAGAATAACTACTGAACACTGGCAGAAGAACTCAGACTTCCCAAAAGGCAAGAAACTCCCCACATACCTGGGTAGGGCAAAATAAGAAAGAAAAAACAGAGACAAAAGAATAGGGATGGGACCCACACCTCTGGGAGGGAGCTGTGAAGGAGGAAAAGTTTCCACACACTAGGAAGCCCCTTCACTGGTGGAGACTGGGGGTGGCTGGGTGGGAAGCTTCAGAGACACAGAGGAGAGCACAGCAACAGGGGAGCGGAGGGCAAAGCAGAGAGATTCCCGCACTGAAGATCAGTGCCAACCGGCACTCACCAGCCTGAGATGCTTGTCTGCTCACCCACTGGGGCGGGCGGGGCTGGGAGCTGAGGCTTGGGCTTCGGAGGTCAGACTCCAGGGAGAGGACTGGGGTTGTCTGCATGAACAAAGCCTGCAGGGGGCTAGTGTGCCACAGCTAGCCAGAAGGGAGTCTGGGAAAAAGTCTGGACCTGCCGAAAAGGCAAGAGGCCGTTGTCTCAGGGTGCACAAGGAGAGGGGATTCATTCCCTGTGTGCCCACAGAAGGGAGAGCACCACCTAAGCAAGCTCCAGAGATGGGCGCAAGCCATAGCTAACAGCTCAGACCCCAGAGATGGGCATGAAACGCTAATGCTGCTGCTGCTTCCAACAAAAATCCTGTGTGCAAGCACAGGTTACTACCCACATTGCACCCGCTGGAGCCTGTGCAGCCCGCCACTGCCACGGTCCTGAGATCCAGGGACAACTTCCCCAGGAGAACACATGGCATGCCACAGGCTGCTGCAATGTCACGCTGGCCTCTGCCAACACAGGCTTGCCCTGCATTCCAATTATGACCACTGAACCCCTCCCTTTCCCCAGCCTCAGAGAGCAACAAAGTCATAATCAGCCCCTGCTTTAACCCCCTCCTGGTTGGGCAGGGAACAGACGCCTGAGGGGGGCCTAGATGCAGTGGCAGGGCCAAAACCAAAATCAAAACTAAACCCCAGGAGCTGTGTGAACAAAGAAGGGAACGGGAAATTTCTCTGTGCAGCCTCAGGAGCAGCAGATTAAATCCCCACAATCAACTTCATAAACCGTGCATCTCTGGAATACCTGAATAGACAACATATGTTCCCAAAATTGAGGCGGTGGACTTTGGGAGCAACTGTAGACTTGGGCATTGCTTTCTGTGTCTGATGTCTTTTTGGTTTTATGTTTATCTTACTGTACTTTTTAGTGCTTGTTATCATTGGTGGATTTGTTTATTGGTGTGATTGCTCTCTTCCATTTTTATTACTTTTTATTTTATTATTTTTTCCCTTTCTTCTCTTTCTCTCAGTGTGTATGTGTATGTTTCTTTGTGTGATTTTGTCTGTTTAGTTTTGCTTTTAACATTTGGTTGGAGGTTCTATCTGTTCATTTTTCTGTTTTTGGTTTATTTCTTCCTTTTCTTCCAAGCTATGTGGCCAGCAGGATCTTGGGGCTTCAGCCAGATGTTGGGTCTAAGCCTCCAAGGTGGGAGAGCCGAGACCAGAACATTGGACCACCAGAGACCTCTCGGCCCCACGTAATATCAATGAGCGGGAGCTCTCCCGAGATCTCCATCTCAACACTAAGACCCAGCTCCACACAATGGCCAGCAAGCTGCAGTGCTGTACACCCCATGCCAAACAACTAGCAAGACAGGAACACAACCCCACCCATTAGTACAGAGGCTGCCTAAAGTCATACTAAGCTCACAGACACCCCAAAACACACAACCAGAAACAGCTCTACCCATCAGAAAGACAAGATCCATCCCCTCTCACCAGAGCACTGGCACCAGTCTCGTCCAGCAGGAAGCCTGTACAAGCCACTGAACCAACCTCACCCACTGGGGGCAGACACTAAAAATAATGGGAACTACGACCTGTAGCCAGTGAAAAGGAGACCCCAAAAACAGTAAGTTAAACAAAATGAGAAGACAGAGAAATGTAGAGCAGATGAAGGAGCAAGTAAAAAACCACAAGACCAAACAAATGAAGAGGAAACAGGCAGTCTACCTGAAAAAGAATTCAGAATGATAGTAAAGATGATCCAAAATCTCGGATATAGAGGGGAGAATATACAAGAAACATTTAACAAGGACCAAGAAGAACTAAAGAGCAAAGAAACAATAATGAACAACACAATAAATGAAATTAAAAACACTCTAGAAGGACTCAATAGCAGAATAACTGAGGCAGAAGAATGGATAAGTGACCTGGAAGACAAAATAGTGGAAATAACTACTGCAGAGTAGAATAGAAGAAAAAGAGTTAAAAGAATTGAGGACAGTCTCAGAGACATCCAGAACAATATTAAACACACCAACATTCAAATTATAGAGGACCAAGAAGAAGAGAAAAACAAAGGGTCTGAGAAAATATTTAAAGAGATTATACTCGAAAACTTCCCTAATAGGGGAAAGGAAATAGTCAATCAAGTCCAGGAAGCGCAGAAAGTCCCATACAAGATAAATCCAAGAAGAAACATGCCAAGTCAGATATTAATCAAACTATCAAAGATTAAATACAAAGAAAAAGTATTAAATGCAGCAAGGGAAAAGCAACAAATAACATGCAAGGGAATCCCCATAAGGTTTAAAGCTGATTTTTCAGCAGAAACTCTGCAAGCCAGAAGGGAGTAGCAGGACATATTTAGAGTGATGAAAGGAAAAAAACTACAACCAAGATTACTCTACCCAGGAAGGATCTCATTCAGATTTGACGGAGAAACTAAAACCTTTACAGACAACCAAAAGTTAAGAGAATTCAGCACCAGCAAACCAGCTTTACAACAAATGCTAAAGGAACTTCTCTAGGCAGGAAACACAAGAGAAGGAAAAGACCAACAAAAATAAACCCAAAACCATTAAGAAAATGGTAATAGGAACATACATATCGATAATTACCTTAAATGTAAATGGATTAAATGCTCCAACCAAAGACATAGACTGGCTGAATGGATACAAAAACAAGACCTGTATATGCTATCTACAAGAGAACCACTTCAGACCTAGGGACACATACAGACTGAAAGTGAGGGGATGGAAAAAGATATTTCATGCAAATGGCAACCAAAAGAAAGCTGGAGTAGCAATTCTCATATCAGACAAAATAGACTTTAAGATAAAGGCTATTATAAGAGATAAAGAAGGACACTACATAATGATCAAGGGATCAATGCAGGACGAAGATACAACAATTATAAATATTTATACACCCAATAGAGGAGTTCCTCAACACATAAGGAAAATGCTAACAGCCATAAAAG
This sequence comes from Globicephala melas, assembly GCF_963455315.2. Taxonomy (NCBI): domain Eukaryota; kingdom Metazoa; phylum Chordata; class Mammalia; order Artiodactyla; family Delphinidae; genus Globicephala; species Globicephala melas. The sequence goes on along the minus strand of NC_083318.1, from coordinate 129,080,726 downwards.
GGGAAATAGACAGTAACAGAATAATAGTGGGGGCTTTAACACCCCACTTTGAACAATGGACAGATCATCCAAAATGAAAATAAAGAAACATAAGCTTTAAATGACACTTTAGACCGGATGAAATCAATTGATATTTATAGGACATTCCATCCAAAAACAACAGAATAAATTTTCTTCTCAAACGTTCATGGAACACTTTCCAGGACAGATCATATCTTGGGTCGCAAATCAAGCCTTGGTAAATTTAAGAAAATTGAAATCATATCAAGTATCTTTTCTGACAATACTATGAGACTAGATATCAATTACAGGGAAAAAATCGGTAAAAAATAGAAACACATGGAGGCTAAAAAACACACTACTAAATAATCAAGAGATCATTGAAGAAATCAAAGAGGAAATCAAAAAATACCTAGAAACAAATAACAATGAAAACACAATGCCTCAAAACATATGGGATGCAGCAAAATCTGTTCTAAGAAGGAAGTCTATAGCAATACAGTACTACCTCAAGAAACAAGAAAAGTCTCAATTAAACAATGTAACCTTATACCTAAAGCAATTAGAGAAAGAAGAACACACACCAAAAAAACCCTCCAAAGTTAGCAGAAGGAAAGAAATCATAAAGATCAGATCAAAAATGAATGAAAAAGAAATGAAGGAAACAATAGCAAGATCAATAAAACTAAAAGTTGGTTCTTTGAGAGTGTAAACAAAATTGATAACACATTAGCCAGACTCATCACGAAAAAAAGGGAGAAGACTCAAATCAACAGAATTAGAAATGAAAAAGAAGAACTAACCCTGCAGAAATACAAAGGATCATGAGAGACTACTACAAGCAACTCTATGCCAATAAAATGGACAACCTGGAAGAAACGGACAAATTCTTAGAAAAGTACACCCTTCCAAGACTGAATCAGGAAGAAACAGAAAATATGAACAGACCAATCACAAGCACTGAAATTGAAACTGTGATTAAAAATCTTCCAACAAACAAAATTCCAGGACCAGATGGCTTCACAGGTGAATTGTATCAAACATGTAGAGAAGAGAAAACATCTATTCTTTTCAAATTCTTCCAAAATATAGTAGAGGAAGGAACACTCCCAAACTCATTCTACGAGGCCACCATCACCCTGATACCAAAAGCAGGCAAAGATGTCACAAAATAAGAAAACTACAGGCCAATATCACTGATGAACATAGATGCAAAGCCCTCAACAAAACACTAGCAAACAGAATCCAACAGCACATTAAAAGGATCATACACCAAGTGGGGTTTATTCTAGGAATGCAAGGAATATATATACACAAATCAATGTGATACATCGTATTAACAAAATGAAGGAGAAAAACCATATAATAATTTCAATAGATGTAGAAAAAGCTTTCAACAAAATTCAACACCATTTATGATAAAAACTCTCAAGAAACTGGGCATAGAGGGAAATTACTTCAACATAATAAAGGCCATATATGACAAACCCACAGGCAACATCGTTCTCAAAAGTGAAAAACTGAAACCATTTCCACTAACATCAGGAACAAGACAAGGTTGCCCACTCTCACCACTATTATTCAACATAGTTTTGGAAGTTTTAGCCATGGCAATCAGAGAAGAGAAAGAAATAAAAGGAATGCAAATTGGAAAAGAAGAAGTAAAACTATCACTGTTTGCAGATGACATGATACTATACATAGAAAATCCTAAAGATGTTACCAGAAAACTACTAGAGCTAATCAATGAATTTGGATACAGGATACAAATTTGGATACAAATTTGGATACAAATTTGGATACAAATTTGGATACAAATTTGGATACAGGATACAAATTTGGATAGCAGGATACAAAATTAATGCAAAGAACTCTCTTGCATTCCTATACACTAATGATGATAAATCTGAAAGTGAAATCAAGAAAACATTCCCATTTACCATTGCAACAAAGAGAATAAAATACCTAGGAATAAACCTACCTAAGGAGACAAAAGACCTGTATGCAGAAAATTATAAGACACTGATGAAAGAAATTAAAGATGATACAAATAGATGGAGAGATATACCATGTTCTTGGATTGGGAGAGTCAACATTGTGAAAATGACTCTACTACCCAAAGCAATCTACAGATTCAATGCAATCCATATCAAACTACCACTGGTATTTTTCACAGAACTAGAACAAAAAATTTCACAATTTATATGGAAACACAAAGGACCCCAAATAGCCAAAGCAATCTTGAGAAACAAAAATGGAGCTGGAGGAATCAGGCTCCCTGACTTCAGATTATACTACAAAGCTACAGTAATCAAGACGATAGGGTACTGGCACAAAACCAGAAATATAGATCAATGGAACAGGACAGAAAGCCCAGAGATAAACCCATGCAAATATGGTCACCTCATCTTTCATAACGGAGGCAAGAATATACAATGGAGAAAAGAGAGCCTCTTCAATAAGTGGTGCTGGGAAAACCGGACAGCTACATGTAAAAGAATGAAATTAGAACACTTCCTGACACCATACACAAAAATAAACTCAAAATCGATTAAAGACCTAAATGTAAGGCCAGACACTATAAAACTCTTAGAGGAAAACATAGGCAGAACATTCTATGCCACAAATTCTAGCAAGATCCTTTTTGACCCACCTCCTAGAGAAATGGAAATAAAAACAAAAATAAACAAATGGGACCTAATGAAACTTCAAAGCTTTTGCACAGCAAAGGAAACCATAAACAAGACTAAAAGACAACCCTATGAATGGGAGAAAATATTTGCAAATTAAGCAATTGACAAAGGATTAATCTCCAAAATATACAAGCAGCTCGTGCAGCTCCATATTAAAAAAAAACAGTCAACCCAATCCAAAAATGGGCAGAAGACCTAAATAGACATTTCTCCAAAGAAGATATATAGATTGCCAACAAAAACATGAAAGGATGCTCAACATCACTAATCATTAGAGAAATGCAAATCAAAACCACAATGAGGTATCACTTCACACTGGTCAGAATGGCCATCATCAAATAATCTATAAACAATAAATCCTGGAGAGGGTGTGGAGAAAAGGGAACTCTCTTGCACTGTTGGTGGGAATGTAAATTGATACAGCCACTATGGAGAACAGTATGGAGGTTCCTTAAAAAACTAAAAACAGGACTATCATATGACCCAGCAATCCCACTCCTGGGCATATACCCTGAGAAAAACCATAATTCAAAAAGAGTCATGTACCACAATGTTCATTGCAGCACTATTTACAATAGCTAGGACATGGAAGTAACCTAAGTGTCCATCGACAGATGAATGGATAAAGAAGATGTGGCACATATATACAATGGAATATTACATAAAAAGAAACGAAATTGAGTTATTTGTAGTGGGGTGGATTGACCTAGAGTCTGTCATATGGAGTGAAGTAAGTCAGAAAGAGAAAAACAAATACTGTATGCTAACACACATATATGGAATAAAAAAAAATGGTTCTGATGAACCTGGGGCAGGATAGGAGTAAAGACGCAGATGTAGAAAATGGACTTGAGGACACATAGAGGAGGAAGCGTAAGCTGGGACGAAGTGAGAGAGTGGCATGTACATATATACACTACCAAAAGTAAAATAGATAGCTAGCGGGAAAGAGCTGCATAGCACAGGGAGATCAGCTCGGTGCTTTGTGACCACCTAGAGGAGTGGGATAGGGAGGGTGTGAGGGAGGCGCAAAAGGGAGGGAATATGGCGATATGTATATACATATAGCTGATTCACTTTGTTGTACAATGGAAATTAACACAACATTGTAAAGCAATTATAGTTCAATAAAGATGTTAAAATAAATAAAGTAAAATACTACTTTTCATTGACATTGCACCTGGTCACTCCAGAGCTCTGATGGAGATGTGCAATGGGATTTATTTTGTGTTCATGCTTGCTAACGTAACATTCTTTCTGCAGCCCATGGAGCAAGGACTAATTTTAACTTTCAAGTCTTATTATTGAAGAAATACATTGCATAAGGCTATCACTGCCATAGATAGAGATTCTTCGAGGGATATGGGCAAAGGAAATAGAAAATTTTTTGGAAAGGATTTACCATTCTAGATGTCATTAAGAATATTTATGATTCATGGAGAGAGGTCAAAATATCAACATTAACAGGTGTTTGGAAGAAGTTGATTCCAACCCTCATGGATGACTTTGAGAGTTTCAAGACTTCAGTGGAGGAACTGTTGGCAGCTATGGTGGAAATAGCAAGAGAATTAGACATGAAGCCTGAAGATGTGACTGAATTACTCCAATCTCATGATAAAACTTTACAGATGAGGAGTTGCTACTTACAGATGAGCAAAGAAAGTGGTTTCTTGGATGGAATCCACTCCTGGTGAAGATGCTGTGAAGATTGCTGAAGTGATAGCAAAGATTTAGAAAATTACATAAACTTAGTTGATAAAGCAGTGGCAGGATTTGAGAGGACTGACAACAATTCTGAAAGAAGTTCTGCAGGTAAAATCGTATCAAACTGCACTGCAATGCTACAGATAAATCATTCATGAAAGGAAGAGTCAATTGATGCTGCAAACTTCATTGTTGTCTTATTTTAAGAAATTACCACAGATACCTGCTACCTTCAGCAACCACCACCTGATTAGTCAGCAGCCGTCACCGTGGAGGCAAGATCCTCTACCAGCAAAAGGATTATGACTCACTGAAGGTTCAGATGATGATTAACATTTTTTAGCAATGAAGTATACTTTTATTTATTAAGGTATACATACTGTATTTTTAGCCATAATGCTATTTCACAGTTAATAGACTATAGTATATTGTAAAAATAACTTTTTTTATGCACTAGGAAACCAAAAAATTAGTGTGACTAACTTTATTGCAACATTCACTTTATTGTAGTGGTCTGGAACTGAACCCACAGTATCTCTGAGGTATGCCTGTATATATATTATAAACATAACATTATGAGGCTTCAAAAAAAAAAAACCAAGGAGATTAGTTCATTTTGATAAGAAAGGGGGAGCGAGTGCTCTTCCTAGACACCAATAGAGTAGGAACACAATGGCCCAGAGGCATTAATAAATGGAAAAGAAGGACTTCCTTGTAGGAAGCCTCAATCATTTCAGTAAAGTAGGCCAGGAGATCAACTAATAAAACAGAAAGGTGGAGTTGGCGATTTGAAGACAGCTGAAAACTTTTCAAAGGACCACTCTTGGAAATGGTGCAGGAAGTCATTACACATTTTAAATGCAAGTGCCACCAAGTATGATCAAGGTCCCACTCAGATTTTTGACTCTCCAGAAAGATAAATAATTCTCATAATAATGGCTACAATCTATTGATTATTTACTCCATGCTCTACTCTAAGTGCTTTACCTGAGCAACTTCATTTTAATCTCAAAACAACCCTATGAAATAAACAGTATCATTATTTCCATTTTACAAATGAGGACACCGAGGTACAGAGTGTTTAATAGTAATCATCAAAGGCTACACAGCTAGGATGTAAGGAGTCATAATTCAAATTTAGCTAATCTGGCTTCAGAACCCAAGGTTTTGACCACTGAGAGCTCTGACTCTGTTTTGAGGTCATAAACAGGTTTCAGAGTGGTATTTATTCTTAGAAGCAAGTAAAAAGAGTTTCACAAGATTATACACATATCTGAGGAAAGCCAAATGGAAAGCACTGACCAGGGGAGTGTCTCTCACTGGCTATATCTATTGAGGCTTCCACCATGATCTGAAATGAATTTGATACCAAATGGGATGTAAGTCAGTCTGTCACAGGAAGGTTTATACTATATTGGCCTATAGTTCTACAGATGAAAAGATGATTTTAGTCTGTAGGGTATCATTTACTAGCAGGGTATTTTCAGCACTTCAGAGAATATCAATCAGGAATCACTGAAAGCTGAAATGTGCTTTCCTGAAGTGAGCAAGCTGGTACAATAATTCTTAAATCCTTTGTTGTTGGGAGGGAAATTTCTATGGGTTTCATCATAAAAATATTTTATACTACAGCTAGCAAAAAGCCCTATCAATCTAAGATCTAACAGTAGTATTTTATGGTTTGGTTGCTAGGTAATAAATGCACACTGAAAAATGCAGTTTGGAGGAAAAAATGCCTCAATAAAGAGAATTCCCCTAAGGTTTGGGATAACGATCTCAACTAATATTTTACATTAAATAAATCAAATACAGGAGTTCCTAAGAAAATTACAAAATTCATCACAGCTTTCCAGAAAACGTAATCTTTAGCATCTTTACCTTTATTTATTCTAGCACCTTGCACAGTGCTTGACCTATAATAATTTGTCAATAAATAATTATCAAATAATGTCTGTTTCTATTTTGTAAATTCTAAACTGTATATGGACTACTAAATGAACATGGTTTTTGTTATGATTTTTTTTAAGATTTTTCTTCTTTTCTCATTAAAATTGTATGTATACCTGATAAGGTTATATGTATTTAATCGCCATTTGCATCTGAAAGTAGTGGATTTTTGTATGCAGGTAATGTTATTCAGTCATCAATTGATCAGGCTGACTTTGATACATAATAATTACTTTCTAGACAAATAATAACTTGAGGCCAAATTTCACATTTTAAAAACTCTCTGTAATTTATAGAATTCAAGAGACCACTAGAAAACGTGGTATAGAGAACAGGGGTCACAAAATCAAATAGCTACACGTGCCTGGAGGAAACAACATGAGTAAAGGGATGGGTGTGGAATGGGATAGGAATGGAGTTTCAATGGTTAATTGTAGGAGAGCCTGTCTAAAGAGGGTGGCTATTACTTGTGCCAAAGACCTTTGCCATGAGTGATTATTTTAAGAGGGATTCTAGAAGAGTTAATTTTAATGTTCAATCTCCTGATTTTTAAAAAAAATGTTTCAACACATTCAATAAAATTTAAAACAGTATACAAGAAAAAAAAAACACTCTTGGGGAACTAAGAGACAGGGCTGACAGTTACTTCTATGTATGAGTTCACAGCCCCTCTAAATTGAGGTCACAGTCTTGGCAGGTGAAGGTGTTGAAACTTACTCTTAAGTTTGTTATGACTTCTTTGTATTTGTTGAATCAACTCCTGTTTTTATAAAATGTTTTAATAAATTTCCTCATTTGCTTCTTATTGTAAATAAACTACACCCTGAAAGCCTCTAAAGAACATTCATAAAGATTGAAGCAGAGTTAAAGAATAAAAGCTATAGTCTTTCTTCTTAAAAAGAAAAACATGATTAATGCAATCCCACTATGGGCATATACAAATATGTGGGCAAATGCAAATATTGAAGAATCCTTGCATCCCTGGGAAAATCCCACTTGATCATGGTGTATGATCCTTTTAACGTGTTGTTGGATTCTGTTTGCTAGTATTTTGTTCAGGATTTTTGCATCTGCATTCATCAGTGATATTGGTCTATAATTTTCTTTTTTGTGATATCTTTTTTTGGTTTTGCTATCAGGGTGATGGTGTTGTCGAATGAATTTGGGAGTGTTCCTCCCTCTGCAATTTTTTTTTAAGAGTTTGAGAAGGATCAGTGTTAGTTCTTCTCTAAATGTTTGACAGAATTTGCCTGTGAAGCCATCTGGTCCTGAACTTTTGTTTGTTGGAAGATTTTTAATTATGGTTTCAATTACATTACTTGTCATAGGTCTGTTTATATTTTCTAATTCCTCCTGGTTCAGTCTTGAACAACTGTACCTTTCCAAGAATTTGTCTATTTCTTCATGGTTGTCCATTTTATTGGCATACAGTTGTTTGTAGTAGTCCCTTATAATCCTTTGTATTTCTGCAGTGTCAGTTGTGATTTCTCCTTTTTCATTACTAATTTTATTGATTTGCATCCTCTCCCTTTTTTTCTTGATGAATCTAGTTAAGGGTTTATCAATTTTGTTAATCTTCTCAAAGAACCAGCTTTTAGTTTTATTAATATTCATTTCTATTTCATTTATTTCTTCTCTGATCTTTATGATTTCTTTCCTTCTACTGACTTTGGGTTTTCTTTGTTCTTCTTTCTCTAGTTGTTTTAAGTGTAGGGTTAGATTGTTTGAGATTTTTCTTGTTTCTTGAGGTGAGATTGAATTGCTATAAACTTCCCTCTTAGAACTGCTTTTGCTGCATCTCATAGGTTTTGGCTCGTCGTGTTTTCATTGTTATTTGTTTCTATGTATTTTTTTATTTCTTCTTTTATTTCTTCAGTGATATCTTGGTTATTTAGTAGTGCACTATTTAGTCTCCATGTATTTGTGCTTTTTACAGTTTTTTTCCTGTAATTTATTTCCAATCTCATAATGCTGTGGTCAGAAAAGATGCTTCATACAATTTCAATTTTCTTAAATTTTCTGAGGCTTGATTTGTGACCCAAGACATGATCTATCTTGGAGAACGTTCCATGTGCCGTTGAGAAGAAAGTGTATTTTGCCACTTTTGGGTGGAATGTTTCATAAATATCAATTAAACCTATCTGGTCTATTGTGTCATTAAAAGCTTGTGTTTATTTACTTTCTGTTTGAATGATCTGTCCATTGGTGTAAGTGGGGTGTTAAAGTCCCCCACTATCATTGTGTTACTGTCAATTTCTCCTTTCATGGTTGTTAGCATTTGCCTTATGTATTGAGGTGCTATGTTGGGTGCATAAACATTTATAATTGTTATATTTTCTTCTTGGGATGATCCTTTGATCATTAAGTGGTGTCCCTCCTTATCTCTTGTAAGAGTCTTTATTTTAAAGTCGATTTTATCTGATACGAGTACTGCTACTCCAGATTTCTTTTGATTTCCATTTGCATGGAGAATCTTTTTCCATCCCTTCACTTTCATTCTGTGTGTGCCCCTAGGTCTAAAGTGGGTCTCTTGTAGACAGCATATACATGGGTCTTGTTTTTGTATCCATTCAGTCAGTCCGTGTCTTTTGCTTGGGACATTTAATCCATTTACATGCAAGCTTATTATCAATATATATCTTCCCATTACCATTTTCTTAATTGCTTTGCTTTTGTTTTTGTGGGTCTTTTTCTTCTCCTTGTTTCCCGCCTAGAGAAGTTTCTTTAGCATTTGTTGTAAAGCTGGTTTGGTGGTGCTGAATTCTCTTCGCTTCTACTTGTTTGGAAGGCTTTTGACTTCTCCATCGAATCTGAATGAGATCCTTGCTGGGTAGGGTAATCTTGGTTGCATGTTTTTCTCTTTCATCGCTCTAAGTATATCCTGCCACTCCCTTCTGGCCTGCAGAGTTTCCACTGAAAAATCAGCTGATAACCTTATGGGGATTCCTTTGTGTTATTTTTTGTTTTTCTCTGCTTTTAATATTTTTTCTTTGAATTTAATTTTTGTTAGTTTGATTGGTATGTGTCTTGGTGTGTTCTTCCTAGGGTCTATCTGGTATAGGACTCTCTGTGCTTCCTGGACTTGGGTGACTATTTCCTTTCCCATGTTAGGGAAGTGTTCGCCTATAATCTCTTCAAATATTTTCTCAGACCCTTTCTTTTTCTCTTCTTCTTCTGGGACCCCTATAATTTGAATGGTGGTGCATTTAGTGTTGTCTCAGAGGTCTCTGAGATTGTCTTCAATTCTTTTCATTCTTTTTTCTTTATTCTGTTCCTTGGCAGTTTTTTACACCATTTTGTCTTCCAGCTCGCTTATTCATTCTTCTGCCTCAGTTATTCTATTATTGATTCCTTCTAGTGTATTTTTTATTTGTTATTGTGTTGTTCATCTCTGTTTGTTCTTTAGTTCTTTTAGATCTTCATTAAACATTTCCTGTTTTTTCTCAATCTGTGCCTCCATTCTATTTCCAAGATTCTGGATCATCTTTACTATCGTTATTCTGAATTCTTTTTCAGGTAGATTGCTTATTTCCTCTTCATTTATTTGGTCTTGTAGGTTTTTACCTTGCTCCTTCATCTGTGACACAATTTTTTGCCTTTTTTTTTTTTTTTTTTAATGAGTGGGATTGTGTTCCTGTTTTACTGGTTGGCCTGAGGCTTCCAACCCTGGAGTTTGTAGGCTATTGGGTAGAGCTGGGTCTTGGTGCTGAGATGAGGAACTCCATGAGACTTCACCCTGATGAATATTCCTTGGGGTCTGAGGTTCTCTGTTAGTCCAATGGCTCAGACTCAGAGCTCCCACCGCAGGAGCTTTGGCCTGACCCCTGGCTCATGAACCAAGATCCCCCAAACTGTGTAGGGTGGCAAAAAAAAAAAAAAGGGAAGAAAAAAAAATAACAAAGTAAAAAGTAAAATTAGACTAGGAAACTAATAGATATGTTAGAAAGAATATAAAAATAAAAATATAGATGAATCAACAACCAGAAGGTACAACAGTACCACAATAGTAAAAAAAAAAAAAAGAGGAGGGAAAAGGAAAAAGAAAAAGGGGGGGGGAAGGCCTTGGCTTTGGAGGGTGGAGCCTAAGCAAGGGTGAGGTTTGCATGGTGGGTGGGGCCAATGCTCAGGACCCACAGGGCTGGAAAAGGCCCTGGGGGCTGTGTGGTGGGGTGGGGCTTAGGCTCAAGGAACAGAAGGGACCCAGGTGTGCCCCCCATCCCTTGTCTCAGAGGGCAGGGGACCTCACCTGGGAGCCCAGCAGGCTTCCTGGACTAGAATGGGCAGGGCAAACGCCCTCATATTCTCTCCTGCTCCTCCTGGAGGGCCCCTTCCACCAGCCTCTCCTGATCTCCCTGGCCTCCCTCCAGGACCCACATGGCCTGGAGAGGGCTTTGGTGGGCAGGGGATCAGTCTGGGAGCTCAGCAGGCTCCCCGTGCCCGAGTGGGCCAGGCGATCATCCTCCACTCCTCTCCCGCTCTTTCCAGAGAGTCCCTCCTGCCTGCCTCTCCTGATCTCCTGGCCACAGGGGCACTGATCCTGTCTAGCCTCCAATTCTTCTCCCCCCTCAGTCCCCCTATGTCCTACTGGTTCATTTTAGGGTTCCACCCATCTCTTTGGTCATCAGAGTACCCCACCAGCTGCCGGCAGGCACCCTAGCTGTGGGGAGACGCTAACTCCGTGTCTTCCCACACCTCCATCTTGACTCAGCCTCTCAGTTTGTATTTATTTTGATTTAGCTTGGTAGTACTGATCTGGGGATAGATAATAGAGGAAAGGGAACATAAAACAAAAATTTAAAGATCAGAGAGATTGAATTTTGACATTTAGGAGAGTATAAGTTGTTCCAGGTTGAACAAATGGCTTATATGCTTGAATATATAAATTGAACACAGGTTTTGAAAAAATATTTAACAAAATCTAGTCCTCAACAGTGAAACACTTCATTAACCTGTTTACTGAATACCAACAAAATGGAAGGCATGTCTGTATAAGTCATAAGTTAAATATTTGAATTGTAATAGCTCCTCTTATTAGGAAGCCAATGATTCTCCCAGTACTTCCATATCCCCCAAACGGGCTTAATAATTCACAATGTCATACCTTAAAAATTAGTAGTATCATGCTTATGTCTTTTTTCTCTAGTACCAATCATTCAAAGTATGTCACCATACTATTTTTATTGTTACTTTCATTCATTTTAACACTTTGCTGATTTGCATGTAACACTTTAAGCAAAAACCCTAATAATATCTTCAAGAACTCTCATATAGACATTTTTCAAAAGAAACATTTTTAGAAGTATATGATGTACGGCCATATTCAAAAGCAACACGATATTTTAACATGCAATACACTTGAAAAAGACTATTATATTTGTCACAAACTCTTGAACCAAATTACCTGGTTCAAATCTTGGCTCTATCACCTGTTAGCGTAGGCAGAAACAGCCTCTCTCTGTCTCAGTTCACTTTCTGTAGAGATAGTAACAGTTTTAAATGAGAAAATATTTGTAAGGTGTTTGGGACAGGCTATGTTGGCAGAAACAATTGAAGTTTTAAAACAAATCCCAAATCTAAACACTAATACACACAGAGTCCTGAATTGGAGAACAACACTACAATGGTATTTAAATAAAATGAAATTAAATAGTAATATTTCAATACTGATATGCTAGTTTTAAATTAAACCTTTATCTGTAATAGGTAAAATAACAATATACATAAAGTCTTAGAAAAATTAGAGGGGTTACAGGAATTTAAATTAGTCATGAAAGTACTGAGTAGTGATCAGCTTTAAAATTCAGAATTGGATTTTTCCTTTGGTATATGAGGTCTGTGTTGGTCTGTTCCCATCAACTATGATGGAGTTTGGGAAGGGCACTGAGAGAGTCAAAGAAATTAAGTGCTAAATGTTTTTACAGCTGTAAAATAATAATAGTATCAGTAATGTATACAGGTGAAATTACATTATAATTTATGTTTTACTTTGATAATGTAAAATATAAGGCTGATAGCAAGGTTTTCTACGTCACGTGATGGTGCTTACCTCCATGTGCTCAGACACTCTACATTAAATAAAGAAAATAATGTCTGAAAGCTTCCAAACGCCAATGAGATACAAAATGATCTGTGCACAGGTTTGAAACCCAGTGTGATTTAACAAACAAGCCAACTCTACTTTACACATCTGATTATACTTTGAGGGAGAAAAATATGCATATGTATTTACAAGTAATGTAATTTGATGGTTATTTTCCTATTTCAGAGATATGGAATTTTTCCTTAAGCTAATTAAGAAAGATTGACAGGCTCTGCTCAGACTTTGAAATGATCAGTTTTCCTTTGAATTCAGTTATTGGTAGAAAAAAATGGTTTTAATAAACTCACTGTGACTCTTAATTATAAGGGATGCTCTGCAGGTACGTTTCCATTCCGAGGGTAGGATTCCTCTAGAGCACAGAGGGCAGATGTGTCTTTACAGAACAAAACCCCATAGATTAGTTTTCTCTTCTAATGCTTACTCAAGTCTGCTGCCTAGGACTTGGGAGCAAGTAGGGTCCTATGTAGGTTTGCTTGGTATTCATGTGCACTATATGAAGCAGTCATCTATTTTACAGCTGCATAAAACAGCACATGGATTTCATGATGCAGAAAAGCAGTAGTTTATTCCTCATTTTCCATCATGTAAATTTTTACTGAATAGATTTGCATGAAGAGTCACCCTCTCTTTAAAATACAAATGAAAAATGCCATCATTATACACTTTTCTCTTTCTAAGCCTTTCTTTGTCAGAAACAAACATTTAAAGGAGAAAAGATGGAAGAACATTCTTTAGGGTAAAATTGCCAGGCAGCACTACAGCTAATTTTACATGCGGCAATAGTAAGGTTTATAGCAGGAATAGAGGAAACAGGTACAGTTTGAAAATAGACCCTTTGTATTCATTAGAAAATGGAGAGAAAAATATTCCTTTTGCCTATAAACTAAGAATTGTGTATAAAATGGTTGGAGCATCCTCAACCTATAAAGATAGTTTATATATTCAAATCAAAGTAAAACTTTGTGAAAGAATCATAAAATACTTTCCTCAGAAGCAATAAATAGAAAAAGATCTGCAACAGACCAAAAACTGAAAGAAAAACCAATTGTCATATATATTAACTGAAATACTTTTTCCTTTTTTTAATTAATTTTTTAAGTTGGAGTATAGTTGATTTACAATGTTGTGTTAGTTTCTGCTGTATCTTTTTCCTTTTATTATCAACTCTACTACTTTATATTAATTCATTTCCATCATTAGAGTCATTAATATTAGTGAAAAATGAATCCGATTTTGAGAAATATGTTAGAATTTCACACTTTTATTTCCTAGCAGGATGAAATTACAGAATACCTGTAATCAAAAAAAGACTTATTTTTTAAGCTGGCTTGGCTACAGGTGTTTGGAATATAATATTCAAAGATACATATCACACATAAAAGTTTGAATTTTACATACTAACATAGTATGTGATCAGTGCCAAATGATCTGACAAAAATATGTGGTTATAGGATATACAAGATAGTGCTTTGAGATTATTTTAATGTTTTCAAAGACAACCTCTTAAAGAACTTGTATTAAACTTTGAAGAAGAGATACAGAGCAAATAAAAAAGGTGCATTTAAAAAAGAAAGTATGCTAAGACTTAAGTTTCTCAACCATTTGGGACGGGATAATTATGTATTATGGGTGGCTGTCCTGTGTGTTATAGGATGATTAGCTGCATTTCTATACTCTACATCCAAGATGCTGGTAGCACATTTCCTTCTTTGCAGTGACAACCAAAACTATCTCCAGATATTGCTAAATGTCCCTGGGGGAGAGGAGAATCATCCCTTGTTGAGAACCCCTGAATAATGGGGATACAAAGTTACATAATGGGATAAAGGATAAGGAAACCAATATTGAAGCACCAAGTTTAGGATAGATTTATGGAGGGCCTACATTATCAGGCTAAGGAGTTTGCAAATCTTATAAACAGTGGGAAACTCTGAAAGTTTCTAAGTAATAAACTAACATAATGTACATTAAACTGTAAGAATATAAAATTTATACTTGTGTGCATAACGGCATATTGTAGGGATAATAGAACATTAGGAGATCAGTGAACAGGTTAGACAGTTATCTTAATATGGAATAACAAGAACAGGAACTAAGATGACAACAATGAAAAGAAGTAGGGGACTTGGAAGCATTGCAATAAAACATTGCAAGGAACAAATGATATAGCCTATGTCCTACCCAGCTTGTAGAACTGGAGGACCCTCAACACTGAAAGTCAAAATAGTATATTATAGAAAAGCCTGGAATTCTATGCTAGATATGGGTTTGTACCACCTAGGCCTGTATAAGTTTGCTCAGTCTGCTATAACAAAATACCACAGGCTGGGTGGCTTAGTAGCAGGAATTTATTTTCTTACAGTTCTGGAGACTAGAAGTACACAATCAAGGTTCAGGCCCATTTAATTTCTTGAGAAGGCTCTTTTCCTGGCTTGCAGAGGGCTATGTTCTCACTATTTCTCACATGGCCTTTATTCAGTACATGTGCAGGGGGAAAGTAAGCTCTCTGGTGTCTCTCTTATAAGAACAGTAATCCTGTTGGGTCAGGACCTCACCCTTATGACCTCATTTAACCTTAATTACTTCCCCAGAGGTCCAACCTCCAAATAAAACCAAACTGGGGTTTAGGGCTTCAACATATGAGTGTTGAGAGAACACAAACGTTAAGTTAATAAGAGTTTCTGTTATTGGATCAAGGGCTTAAAATCCTCCATGTCATATAACAAGGAAATCAAGATCTCTAGAGGAAATATAATAAGTATAAAAGCATAAACTTCACACGACATAAAAAATGAACTCAAAATGAATCAAAGACAAATGTAAGAGCTAAAACTATGAAACATTTAGAAGAGAATGTAGTCATGAAATTTCATCATATGGAATAGGCAACTTTTTCTTTTATATGACACCAAAAGCACAAGCAAGCAAAGTACATAAATTAGACTTCATCAAAATTTCAAAAGTTTGTGTTTCAAGAAACAGTATAAGAAATTGAAAAGGCAACCCACAGTGTGGGAGAATATATAAAGAACTCTTAAAACTCAAATATAAAAAGTCAACTAAGTCGAGAGAGAATATCAAGATAGCAGAGTAGGAGGACACTGAGCTCACTTCCCCCATCTCAAAAAAAAGTCTAAGTATGGAGCGGTTCTCACTGAAAACAAACTGGAGACTGGAAGAAAGAATTTTATAAAACCAAGGCTATCAAGAAAGATCCACATGCAGTCAAGTAGGAAAGGAAGAGAAGCAATTAGGTCCATACCTTCTACCCTGGGAGGGAACACAACAAGAGGAAAGGGGTTACACAGGCTCAGAGATGCTCCCTGGAAGTGAGTGGTTCAAACCACATATTGGGCACCTCAGCCCTGTGGTGGGACCCTGGGAAGGTGAGTCCTCTTAGCTGGTTTGAAAACCAGTGAGCCTAAAAGGAGGGCTCTAAGAAACCTAGGCTCCACTCATGAAGAGCATGCATACGCTTGCTTACTCCCCGTAACAAGATGGGGAAAGCTGACTGAAACTGCCTGGGACTCTGGCTGGCTTCCCATGACCTCCTCACCACGTGCCCCAGGCCACACTGAGCGCCCACTCTGGCCCCTCTTGTGCTCGTGCAGCTTAGCACTAGAGTAAAGGCTGCCAATGCCAAGGAAGGTGTGTAGTTATGCGGGATAAAGTCAGTTTGACCTGCCACTGCATCTGAATGGGGGCAAGGGCAGGCATTACTAGCACTCACAAAGGTGGTAGATTGGGAGCATTCTGGAACTCTGAATGGTGTGCTGGGACCATCCCAGTGCAAACCCTGGCTCACGATAGGGACATGCTCTGACATCTATTGCTCCAGCACTGCTCCCTCGTATGGCAAACGTGCTGATTCTGGGAGCCAGGTAAGCACACACTTAGATGAAATAGAATCAGATTCAACCTGACGTTCAGGGCTTCTTCTGCTCCTGCACTTTGGGATTCCACCTCATCACCCACTGAGCATAGGGGAAGCCCAGGCTCACACCTGGCTTTGGCTCTAGCCACTCCATCTCCTGCCCTACCTCCCACCAAGGTGATAGCTGTCAGCATACACTGAGGGAAGATGTGACCTACAGTCACTTCAGATCCAACTCTCCCACAAAAGCCACTGGGCACACGTACCTGCATAGGGAAGCATCCATGCACGGATATACCTTCAAGACGGGGGAAAGTTAATTGTTTCACCTAAATTCATAGAGACAGAGAAAGTTTATTAACTGAGAAGACAGAGAAATATGTTTCAAAGAAAACAAGAAAAAAAATCCCTGAAAAGACAACTAATGAGACAGGGATAAACAATTAACCAGATAGTGTTCAAAGCATTAGTAATAAGAATGCTAAGTGAACTAGGGAAAAGAATAGATGAACACAGTGAGAATTTTTAACAAGGAACTAGAAAATATAAAAAAAGAACCATTCAGACCTGAAGAATACA
This sequence comes from Globicephala melas, assembly GCF_963455315.2. Classification (NCBI taxonomy): domain Eukaryota; kingdom Metazoa; phylum Chordata; class Mammalia; order Artiodactyla; family Delphinidae; genus Globicephala; species Globicephala melas. Next base: position 129,063,829 of record NC_083318.1, on the reverse strand, counting down.
ATAACTAAAATGAAAAACACACTAAAAGGAATTAACAGCAGACTAGGTGATACAGAAGACTGCATAAGTGATCTGGAAGGTAAAATAATGGAAATCATCCAATCAGAACAGCAAAAAGAAAAACAAATTTGAAAAATGAGAACAGCTTAAGAACCTCTGGAACAACATCAAGAACACTAATATTCACATAATAAGGGTCTCAGGAAAAGGAGAGAGAGAGATAAAAGCTTTGAAAAGGTATTTGATGGAATTATAGCTGAAAACTTCCTGAACTTGAAGAAGGAAACAGATATCCAGGTACAGGAAGCACAGAGTCCCAAACAAGATGAACAGGAAGAGACCCAAACCAGAATATATCATAGTTAAAATAGTAAAAATGAAAGATAAAAAGAGAATTCTAAAAGCACAAGAGTCACATACAAGGGAGCCCTATTAAAACTATCAGATTATTTTTCTGCAGAAACTTTGCAGTCCAAAAGGGAGTGGTGTGATATATTTAAAGTGCTGAAAGGGAAAAACCTATAACCAAGGATACTCTATTCAGCAAGATTATCATTCAGAATTGAAGGAGAGATAAAGAACTTCTCAGACAAGTAAAAAATTAAAGAGTTCATCAATACAAAGCTGACCCTACAAGAAGTTTTAAAACGTTGTCTCTAAGTGGAAAAGAAAAGGCTATGGTAAGAAGAGTTTATAGGAAAGGAAAAATCCCACTAGTAAATGCAAATACATAGTAAAGACTATGGATCAACCACTTAAATAAGCTATATAAAGATTTAATCTATACAAAGATTAAAAGACAAAAACTGTAAAATCAACTATAACTACAACAAAGAGCTAAGGAATAGACATGAAGATGTAAAAAATGATGTCAAAAACACAAAATGTAGGACTTTCCTGGTGGCACAGTGGTTAAGAATCTGCCTGCCAAAGAAGGGCAGACGGGTTTGATCCCTGGTCTGGGGAGATCCCACATGCGGCAGAGTAACTAAGCCCATGCGCCACAATTACTGAAGCCTGCAAGCCCCAGAGCCTGCGCACCATAACTACTGAGCCCACGTGCCAAAACTACCGAAGTCCACGCACTCCAGGGCCCGTGCACAGCAACTACTGAGCCTGCGTGCTGCAACTACTAAAGCCCATATGCTCTAGGGCCCACATGCCATGACTACTGAGTCTTGCGCACTCTAGGACCCACATTCTGCAACTACTGAGCTCGTGTGCCACAACTACTGAAGCCTGCATGCTCTAGGGCCCGTGTGCCACAATTACTGAGCCTGCATGCTGCAACTATTGAAGCCCGCATGCCTAGATCCTGTGCTCTGCAACAAGAGAAGCGACCACAATGAGAAGCCCGTGGGCCACAAAAAAGAGTAGCCCCTGCTTGACAAAGCTAGAGAAAGCCCATGTGTAGCAACAAAGACCCAATGCAGCCAAAAATAAACAAACAAATAAATAAATGGGGGGGAATCTTCAGATGGTGGAGGAGTAAGACGTGGAGAGATCACCTTCCTCCCCACAAATACATAAAAAAATACATCTACATGTGGAACAACTCCTACAGAACACCTAATGAACACTGGCAGAAGACCTGACTTGGGCAAGAAAATTCCCACGTACCTGGGTAGGGCAAAAGAAAAAAGAAAAAACAGAGACAAAAGAATAGAAACAGGAACCGCACCTCTGGGAGGGAGCTGTGAAGGAGGAAACATTTCCACACACTAGGAAACCCCTTCACTGGTGGAGATGGGGGGTGGGTGGGGGGGAAGTTTCAGAGCCATGGAGGAGAGCACAGCAACAGGGGTACAGCAGGCAAAGCAGAGAGATTCCCACACAGAACTCACCAGCCCGAGAGGCTTGTCTGCTCACCCACCGGGGTGGGCGGGGCTGGGAGCTGAGGCTCGGGCTTCAGAGGTCAGATCCCAGGGAGTAGACTGGGGTTGGCTGCGTGAAGACACCCTGAAGGGAGCTAGTGCACTACAGCTAGCCAGGAGGGAGTTCGGGAAAAAGTCTGGACCTGCCGAAGAGGTAAGAGACCATTGTTTCGGGGTGCGTGAGGAGAGGGGATTCCTTCCACATGAGTCCACAGAAGGCAGAGAACTGCCTAAGTGAGCTCCAGAGACAGGCGTGAGCTGCAGCTATCAGCTAGGACCCCAGAGACAGGCATGAAGTGTTAACACTGCTGCCGCTGCCACCAAGAATCCTGTGTGCAAGCACATGTCATTATCCACAGTCCCCCTGGGAGCCTGTACAGCCTGCCACTGCCAGGGGCCCGAGATCCACAGACAACTTCCCCAGGAGAATACGGCACGCCTCAGGCTGTTGCAATGTCATGCCCGCCTCTGCTGCCACAGGCTTGTCCCACATTCCAATTATGACCACCATACCCCTCCTTCTCCCCTGGCCTGATAGAGCAATAGAGTCATAATCAGCCACTGCTTTAACCCCCTCCTGTCTGGGCAGGAACAGACACCTGAGGGTGACCTACATGCAGAGGTGGGGCTGAAACCAAAGCTAAGCCCCAGGAGCTGTGTGAACAAAGGAGAGAAAGGGAAATTTCTCCCAGCAGCCTCAGGAGCAGTGGATTAAATCTCCACAATCAACTTGATGTACCCTGCATCTGTGGAATACATGAATAGGCAATGAGTGTTCCCAAAATTGAGGCATTGGACTTTGGGAGCAACTGTAGACTTGTGGTTTGCTGTCTGTGACTGATTTGTTTCTGATTTTTATGTTTATCTTAGTTTAGTTTTTAGTGCTTGTTATCATTGGTGGATTTGTTTATTGGATTGTTACTCTCTTTTTTAAACTATTTTTTAAATTATTTTCTTTTAATTTTTCTTCCTTTTCTTCAGAGCCATGTGGCTGACATGGTCTAGGTGCTCTGGTCGGGTGTCACACCTGAGCCTCTGAGGTAGGAGAGCTGAGTCCAGGACATTGAACCACGAGAGACCTCCTGGCTCTATGTAACATCAATCAACAAGATCTCTTCCAGAGACCTCCGTCTCAAAACTAAGACCCAGCTCCACCCAATGGCCAGCAAACTCCAGTGCTGGATGCGCTATGCCAAACAACTAGCAAGACAGGAACACAACCCCATCCATTAGTAGAGAGGCTGCCTAAACTCATACTAAGTTCACAGACACCCCAAAACACACCAACAGACACAGCCCTGCCCACCAGAGAGACAAGATCCAGCCCCACCCACCAGAGCACAGGCACCAATCCCCTCCACCAGGAAGCCTACACAAGCCACAGAACCAACCTCATCCACTGGGGGCAGACATTAAAAATAACAGGAACTACAAACCTATAGCCTGTGAAAATGAGAACCCAAACACAGTAAGTTAAACAAAATGAAAAGACAAAGAAATATGCAGCAGGTGAAGGAGCAAGATAAAAACCCACCAGACCAAACAAATGAAGAGGAAATAGGCAGTCTACCTGAAAAAGAATTCAGAATAATGAGAGTAGAGATGATCCAAAATCTCGGATATAGAGGAGAGAAAATATAAGATATGTTTAACAAGGACCTGGAAGAACTAAAGAGCAACCAAACAATGATGAACAACAAAATAAATGAAATTAAATATTCTCTAAAAGGAACCAATAGCAGAATAACTGAGGCAGAAGAACGCGTAAGTGACCTGGAAGATAAAATAGTGGAAATAACTCTGACAAAACAGAATAAAGGAAAAAGAGTAAAAAGAATTGAGAACAGTCTCAGAGACCTCTGGGACAACATTAAATGCAGCAACATGTGAATTATAGGGGTCCCAGAAAAAGAAAAGAAACAGAAAGGGACTGAGAAAATATTTGAAGAGATCATAGTCGAAAACTTCCCTAACATGCGAAGGAAATAGTCAATCAAGTCCAGGAAGCACAGAGAGTCCCATACAGGATAAATCCAAGGAGAAACACGCCAAGACACATACTAATCAAACTATCAAAGATTAAATACAAAGAAAAAATGTTAAAAGCAGCGAGGGAAAAGCAACAAATAACAGGCAAGGGAATCCCCATAAGCTTAAAAGCTTATTTTTCAGCAGAAACTCTGCAAGCCAGAAGGGAGTGGCAGGACATATTTAAATTGATGAAATGGAAAAACCTTCAACCAAGATAACTCTACCCAGCAACGAATTCTTCAGATTCAACAGAGAAATTATAACCTTTACAGACAAACAAAAGCTAAGAGAATTCAGCACCACCAAACCAGCTTTATAACAAGTACTAAAGGAACTTCTCTAGGCAGGAAACACAAGAGAAGGAAAAGACCTACAATAACAAACCCAAAACAATTAAGAAAATGGTAATAGGAACATACATATCGATAACTACCTTAAATGTAAATGGATTAATTGCACCAGCCAAAAGACACAGATGGGCTGAATGGATACAAAAACAAGACCCACATATATGCTGTCTACAAAAGACCCACTTCAGACCTAGTGACAAAATACAGACTGAAAGTTAGGGGATGGAAAAAGATATTCCATGCAAATGGCAACCAAAAGAAAGCTGGAGTAGCAATTCTCATGTTAGACAAAAGAGACTTTAAAATAAAGGTTATCTCAACAAAGAAGGACACTAAATAATGATCAAGGGATCAATCCAAGAAGGAGATATAACAATTGTAAATATTTACGCACCCAACATAGGAGCTCCTCAATACATAAAGCAAATGCTAATAGCCATAAAAGGGGAAATCAACAGTAAAACAATAATAGCAGGGGACTTTAACACCCCACTTTCACCAATGAACAGATAATCCAAAATAAAAATAAGGAAACACAAGCTTTAAATGACACTTTAGACAAGATGGACTTAATTGATATTTATAGGATACTCCATCCAAACAACAGAATACACCTTGTTCTCAAGTGCTCATGGAACAGTCTCCAGGACAGATCATATCTTGGGTCACATATCAAGCCTCAGTAAATTTAAGAAAATTGAAATCGTATCAAGTATCTTTTCCAACCACATCACTATGAGACTAGGAATCAATTACAGGAAAAAAACGGTAAAAAATACAAACACATGGAGGATAAACAGTACGCTACTAAATAACCAAGAGACCACTGAAGAAATCAAAAAATGCCTAGAGGGAAATGACAATGAAAACACAACAATCCGAAACCTATGGGATTCAACAAAAGCATGTCTAAAAGGGAAGTTTATAGCAATACAATACTACCTCAAGAAACAAGAAAAATCTCAAATAAACATTACACCTAAAGCAATTAGAGAAAGAAGAGGAAAAGAAACCCAAAGTTAGAAGAAATCATAAATATCAGATCAGAAATGAAAAAGAAATGAAGGAAACAATAGCAAAGATCAATAAAACTAAAAGTTAGTTCTTTGAGAAGGTAAACAAAATTGATAACCCATTAGCAAGACTCATCAAGAAAAAAAGGGAGAAGACTCAAATCAATAGAATTAGAAATGAAAAAGGAGAAGTAACAACTAAACCTGCTGAAACACAAAGGATCATGAGAGACTACTACAAGCAACTCTATGCCAATGAAATTGACAACCTGGAAGGAATGGACAAATTCTTAGAAAAGCACACCCTTCCAAGACTGCAGGAAGAAACAGAAAATATGAACAGACCAATCACAAGCACTGATATTGAAACTGTGATTAAAAATCTTCCAACAAACAAAAGCCCAGGACCAGATGACTTCACAGGTGAATTCTATCAAACATTTAGAGAAGAGCTAACATCTAACCTTCTCAAACTCTTCCAAAATACAGCAGAGGGAGGAACACTCCCAAGTTCATTCTACGAGGCCACCATCACCCTGATACCAAAACCAGACAAACCACAAAATAAGAAAACTACAGGCCAATATCACTGATGCACATAGATGCAAAAATCCTCAACAAAATACTAGCAAACAGAATCCAACAGCACATTAAAAGGATCATACACCATGATCAAGTGGGGTTTATTCCAGGAATGCAAGGAATAAATATATGCAAATCAATGTGATACACCATATTAACAAACTGAAGAATAAAAACCATATGATAATCTCAATAGATGTAGAAAAAGCTTTTGATAAAATTCAACACCCATTTATGATAAAAACTCTCAAGAAAATGGGCATAGAGGGAACTTACTTCAACATAATAAAGGCCATATATGACAAGCCCACAGCCAACATTGTTCTCAAAAGTGAAAAACTGAAACCATTTCCTTTAAGATCAGGAACAAGACAAGGTTGCCCACTCTCACCAGTATCATTTAACATAATTTTGGAAGTCCTAGCCATGGCAATCAGAGAAGAAAAAGGAATGCAAATTGGAAAAGAAGAAGTAAAACTATCACTGCAGATGATGTGATACCATACATAGAAAATCCTAAAGATGTTACCAGAAAACTACTAGAGCTAATCAATGAATTTGGTAAAAGCACAGCATACAAAATTAATGTACAGAAATCTCTTCATTCCTATACACTAATGATGAAAAATCTGAAAGAGAAATTAAGGAGACACCCCCATTTACCACTGCAACAAAAAGAATAAAATACCTGGAATAAACCTACCTAAGGAGACAAAAGAACTGTATGCAGAAAACTATAAGACACTGATGAAAGAAATTAAAGATGATACAAACAGATGGAGAAATATACCATGTTCTTGAATTGGAATAAACAACTTTGTGAAAATGACTATACTATTGAAAGCAATGTACAGATTCAATGCAATCCCTACCAAACTACCAGTGGCATTTTTCACAGGACTAGAAAAACATTTTTTTAAATTTGTATGGAAACGCAAAAGACCCCAAATAGCCAAAGCAACCTTAAGAAAAACAGAGCTGGAGGAATCAGACTCCTTCACTTTGGACTACTCTACAAAGCTACAGTAATCAAGACACTATGGTACTGGCACAAATAGAGAAATATAGATCAATGGAACAGGATAGAAAGCCCAGAGATAAACCCACAGAAATATGGTCACCTCATCTTTGATAAAGGAGGCAAGAATATACAATGGAGAAAAGACAGCCTCTTCAATAAGTGGTGCTGGGAAAACTGGACAGATACATGTAAAAGAATGAAATTAGAACACGCCCTAATACCATACGAAAAATAAACGCAAAATGGATTAAAGAATTAAATGTAAGGTCAGACACTATATACTCTTGGAGGAAAACATAGGCAGAACACTCTCTGACATAAATCACAGAAACGTCCTTTTTTACCCACCTCCTAGAGATATAGAAATAAAAACAAAAATAAACAAATGGGACCTAATGAAAATTAAAAGCTTTTCCACAACAAAGAAAACCATAAACAAGATGAAAGGACAACCCTCAGAATGGAAGAAAATATTTCCAAACAAAGCAACTGACAAAGGATTAATCTCCAAAATATACAAACAGCTCATGAAGCTCAGTATCAAAAAAAGAAACAACCCAATCCAAAAATGGGCAGAAGACCTAAACAGACATTTCTCCAAAGAAGATATACATGTTGCCAACAAACACATGAAGGAATACTCAACATCACTAATCATTAGAGAAATGGAAATGAAAACCCCAATGAGGTATCACCCCACACCAGTCAGAATGGCCATCGTCAAAAAATCTACAAACAATAAATGCTGGAGAGGGTGTGGAGAAAAGGGAACCCTCTTGCACTGTTGGTGGGAATATAAGTTGATACAGCCACTATGGAGAACAGTATGGAGGTTCCTTAAAAAACTAAAAATAGAACTACCATACGATCCAGCAATCCCACTACTGGCATATACCCTGAGAAAACCATAATTCAAAAAGAGTCATGCACCACAATGTTCATTGCAGCTGTATTTACAATAGTCAGGACGTGGAAGCAACCTAAGTGTCCATCGACAGATGAATGGATAAGGAAGATGTGGCACATATATACAATGGAATATTACTCAGCCATAGAAAGAAACGAAATTCAGTTATTTGTAGTGAGGTGGATGGACCTAGCGTCTGTCATACAGAGTGAAGTAAGTCAGAAAGAGAAAGACAAATACTGTATGCTAACACATATATATGGAATCTAAAAAAAAAAATGGTCATGAAGAACTTAGGGGCAAGGTGGGAATAAAGATGCAGATCTAGTAGAGGATGGACTTGAGGACACGGGGAGGGGGAAAGGTAAGCTGGGACAAAGTGAGAGAGTGGCATGGACATATATACACTACCAAATGTAAAATAGATAGCTAGTGGGAAGCAGCTGCATAGCACAGGGAGATCAGCTCAGTGCTTTGTGACCACCTAGAGGGGTGGGATAGGGAAGGTGGGAGGGAGACACAAGAGGGAAGAGATATGGGGACATATGTATATGAATAACTGATTCACTTTGTTATAAAGCAAAAACTAACACACCATTGTAACGCAATTATACTCCAATACAGATGATAAAAAAAAACAACCCCGTGAAATATTAGTTTACCACTCACTAAGGTGGCTATAATCAAAATGGCAGATGATGAGTATTGAGAAGGTGGAGAAACTGAAACCCTCAAATATTTTGGCTGTTCCTTATATAATTAAATGTAGTGAGGTATCAAATGGCTTAGGATTTTTACTCTTAGTTATATATTCAAGATAATTAAAAACATACATCTAAAAAAAACCTGTACATCAATGTTCATAGCAGCATTACTCATAACCTCCATAATAATAGACCCTTATGTCCATCAACTGACAAATGGATAAACAAATGTGGTATATCTATACAATGGAGTATTATTCACACATGAAAAGGAATGAAGTACTGGTACATGCTATATCATTGATGATCCTTAAAAATATTATGCTAACTGAAAGAAGCCAGACACAAAGGAGTACATATTGTAGGGCTTCTTTTATATGAATTGTCCAGAATACACAAATTAATAGTGACAGAATGGAGATTAGTGGCTGCCAGGTGTTGGGGATTTGGGGGAATGGGGAGTGACTGCTAATGGGTAGAGTGTTATGAAAATGTTCTGGGATTAGACTGTGTTGGTGGTTGTACAATTTTGTTAATATACTGACATCATTGAATCAAATACTTTAGAAGGATTAATTTTATGGTATGTGAATTATATATCAGTAAAGATTATATGAGAAAATATGAAGGCAAAATAAAGATGTCTTAAGAAAGAATAAAAACAAGAAAAAAGCATAATGGAAAAATCTTAATAGAAATTGAGTGACTATGCAACGCTTTATGCTATTTGCTTTTTGCCTTTGTTAATCAATGTGGAAGAAATTCCTGGTTCTTCCAAATATTTTCCATTCCCCCATATACAATGATGAATTATATATTACAAATGTACAATGCTAATAAACCTTTTGAAATAAAAACCAGATTTATAATTCACCTTGGATTTTAAAGCCTAAAACAGATTTCATTTGTAGGGATAATTAAATGCAAGAGTACAATCTTTAGTTACAATGTATCATTACTTGTTACTGTAAAACTGTTCATAGATTTACTACATTATACTTCCTGAAATGGGCCACTGGAATGAATTATGTTTTCAGTATGAGGAAGAAATCTAAAATCCCTGCATTTAATTCCAGGTTTCTGCTCACAATTGGCCTCCAATTTTCCAGTAATCCCTGCCAATGTATTCAATAAGCAAAACTTGAATTAATTTTACTGTTTGGCTTCTTATTGCACTTAGAAGGAAACAAATATCAGTTATGTTCCATAAAGCCTCCGCACCCTGACCTCTTTTCGTACCTGTTTTATGCTCACCTCTCTTGTACCACTCTCCTCTTTGCTGTCTTTTCTTTAGCCACATAGTTCTTCCGTTTTGCCTATAAGAGATCCATGATTCTAACTTCTTTATTAAGGTTATGGCATTAGGCTAGTTGGATTAATCCAACACAACAACCTATGAGCCAAGTTACCTGTGTATGTAACAGTTTGTCCTTCAAGAACAGTGAAGGCATTATCCTAATTACCTAATAGAGGGATACATTTGTCATCTTGGTTCCCTGCCTCTCTTTCCCTCTCACAAGCTTATTCAGTCAGATTCCAAATCGATGTGCTCCAAGTGTTTGGAGGTTTGAAGAGAGTGAAAGTCACATAGAACTGTCTCTGTAGAGATTTTGGTAAAATGTCAGTGAAAGACAAATATGAGAAGCTGTTGGTACTTTGGAGGAGTATTGTTCAGATCCAGAAAATGCATATAGTTTTAAACTTAATTAAAAGAGGTAAAATACCTAACTCAAAAGGCTGTTGTGAGAAGGAAATGAGATCATATAATAAATAATGACAAATCAACACTGAACTGCAGATGCTGAACAACTAAGACTCTCACTGACTGCTGGAGCAAGTACACTAGTCTAGAGTAATTTTCATTTGTGAATAACTTTACAGTGTAGATGTTCAGAATCACTCAGTGTAAACCACACATGCTGAAAACACACACACATAAAAGGTTCTGCTGAATATGTACTGCAATAAAACCTTTGAAGAGGTATGAATGAGACCATTTTCTGGTTGTAGAATACTTAAAATGGTATTAAGTGTGGTTAATAATTACTCCATAAAGGGGAAAATTATTCCCAAGGCTGCATCTGTTCCAGAGTCCACGCGGTGTTCCAGATGCATCAGCAGCTGTGGCAGCTGCCAGGACACATTTCCTCCCAATTTCCACTCCTTCTTCTACACTCTGGTTTACCGGTAATATAAGTGTTAAATATGAAGAAAAGGTATTATGCAGTTTAATTAATCATATAAAATTCTTATTTTGGTTCTGACAGAGGAGATTGACATATTTAACAGATCTTGTGCAGATTTGGGGTCCCTGAGGTACAGCTGACTTTTTTTAAGTAGGACAGATGAATCAACAACCAAGTGTAAGGTTTTGCCAAATAGAAACATTTTTTTCATCATATTGTGCTTATAGTTCATTAAATGGTAAGAAAACAGCCTGCTAGTTGTCATTGTATGATCCTATATGTATGAGAAATCAAAGGTTGCTCTTCATACGAAAATCAACAAAAATTCCAATATAAAAATAATTTTTAAATGACTACAGCTCTATTATTCTATTCTAAAGACAAGCTCAGCAATGCCATTTGCTTTTCCTTTTTCATCCCAAAAACGTGGAGAGATATGCACTTTAAGGCAAGGACTGTTTTGATTTTATAAATCTGTGTTACTCCAACTCGTCTTTTATAATTTTGTGCTTTCTCAAAGAACTAGAGAGGAATATTGTGTTGTCTAGCTGTGCAGACATAAGTATGCAGTATAAATATGTGGTAAATTTACATTTCTGGATCCAAGCAAAGTTTTGCAGAGGTGCTTTTTTTCTGGCCTTAGCTGCAAACAGCATTCAGGTCCTGCGAAGTGCTTTTTTGTTCTTTGTAATTCCTTATAGACCAAGACTAGCAGTTTAGACATTTTCTCTAAATTTATAATCTTTCCCTAAAGCGCACATTTAATAAATGCCTTGAGTCTATGCATATTTTGGAATAGTCAGCACATGTAGTTGTAACTTAGATTTACTCTTAATTTGTCCTGCCCTCTTCATCCAACCATCTAACCATCCATCCATCCATCCAACATTTACTGAGTACCTACTCAGTGCCAGGCACTGTTCCATGTGCTTGGAGTGTATCAGAGAAGAAAGAAAGACCTCTGCTCTTGGGGAGCTTACATTCTAGATAATGCGGAGATAGTAAAAACTAAATATAATGAGAAAATTATAAAATATGTTAGAAGATGATAAATTCTGTAGGAAAAAAAAGTATAAGTAGAGCAGGACAAGTGGATTTACAGGTTCTGGAATAGAGTGGATGGAACAAATGTGGTATTAAATAGTGTAGTAAAGGTAGGCCTCATTGAGAAGATTTGAGCAAAGACTTGAAGTAAGTGTGGGAGCTGGACAAACAGCTATTAGTGACAAGAGCATTCTAGGCACAGAGGAGAGCAGAAGCTGGTCCTGTATATAGGAGTTTGCTTGGTGGGCTTCAGGAAGTTCTTGGAGACCAGCGTGGCTGCAGTGTTGAGAGCAAGCAAAAGAGAAAGAGAAAAGGAAATCAGAGCAGTAATGCAAGCCCAGTGACCTAAAGATTTAGACGGTATTTTAAGGACTTTAGAGGAAAGGCTAAAGGCTAAGGACTTTGTGAGGAAATGGCCAGCCATTGTAGTTTTTTTTTTTTTTTTGGTACGCGGGCCTCTCACTGTTGTGGCCTCTCCCATTGTGGAGCACAGGCTCCGGACATGCAGGCTCAGCGGCCATGGCTCACGGGCCCAGCCGCTCCGCATCATGTGGGATCTTCCCGGACTGGGGCACGAACCCGCGTCCCCTACATCGGCAGGCGGACTCTCAACCACTGCGCCACCAGGGAAGCCCAGCCATTGTAGTATTTAGCAGAAGAGTAATATGAATTTACAGTTCCTCTTGTAAATAATAACAATATCTGCAAATGCTCAAGTCCCTTATATAAAATGTTATAGTGTTTGCATGTAACCTACACATATCCTCCCATATACTTTATATTATCTCAATTGCTTATAATGCTTAATGATATGTACATACTATGTAAATAGTTGCTGGTATGCAAATTCAAGTTTTGCTATTTGGAACATTCTGGAATTTTTTCCCCAAATATTTTCAATTTATGGTTGAATCTGGGGATGGGAACCTGTGAATAGGAGGGCAGAACGTATTTAGATTTTAAAAGGATTATGCCCTATTCAGATAGGGCTGCTAGAACAAAATACCATCGACTGGTGGTTTAAACAACAAACATTTATGCCTTACAGTTCTGGAGGCTGTGAAATCCAAAATCAAGGTGTCAAGAGATTCAGTATCTGATGAGAGCCTGCTTCTTGGCATGTAAATATCTACCTCCTTGCTGTATCCTCACATGGCAGAAAGAGGAAGCTCTGGTATCTCTTCTTCTTCTTAAAAGAACACCAGTTCCATCATGTGGGCTCTACCCTTGTGATTTTATCTGAACCTAATTATCTCCCAAAGGGCCACCTCCAAATACCATAAAATTGGAGATTAGGGCTTCGACTTGTGAGTTGGGGAGCAGAGGCACAAACATTCAGTCCATGGCAGATTCTTTTTTTTTCTCTGTAAACACTAGATTGTAGAGGGGGCAAGGATAGACCTATGAAGACAAATAAGAAGGCTTTTACTTTTTTTTTTTTTTTTAAGGTATGAGATTATGTCGTTTCCACCAAGGTACTGGAAGTAGAAGGTGTGTGGACTGCTCAAATAATGAATGCATTTCAGTGATGAAACCAATAGCATTTCTTGGCAGTTCCTGATAGGTGAGGTGTGATTCCAAAAGGCATAGATTTGAGAAACTGGAAGGATAGGGTTATAATTTAGGAGATGGGAGAGGCTGCAAGAGAAAGAGATGTGGGGGAGGGATTTGGAAGAGATAAAGCTGTGGTTTGCTTTTGAAATTGAGGTTCCGTTAAATATCGAAGTGGCAATGTCAAGTAGGCAACTGGATATGTGAGTCTGAAGATCACACGAGAGGTCAGAACTATGGATATAAACTTAGGAATTAGTACATAAGGTGGTATATAAAGATATAAGACTAAACGAGATCAACAAGTGGATGAATGTAATTTTCCCCTTTACAGAGTAATTATTAACCACACATTCCATTGCCATGGTATGATCTCTGGGAAATTCCACATTAGAACAATAAGGACAAGAGAAGAAACTACCAAAGCAGATTGAGAGGGAACAACCAATGAGGCAAGAGAAAAATAAAGAAAGTTATGACATCTGAAGCTGAGTAAAATCTTTCAAAAAAGAGAGTGTGACCATCTGCGTCAAATGCTGCTTATAGGTCAGGTATGATGAGGGATATAAAATGACAATTGAATTTAGCATTGAGGTTATAGTGACTTCAGCAAGAACACTTCTAACAAACAAACTATGAACTATGAACCTCTTCCTACCCCCTTTAACCCTGCCTATCCATCTTCAATTCTATCTTCTTCCAATTTTGAATGGCAGTCATTAATTTTTCCTTGTGTTTCAAATTACAAAAGGAATATATGCTAGTTGAATTAGTGAAACAATTTCATACCGTTCTGCACTCTAACTGAAATAGTAAAAATATAAAATTATATTAAGGGCTCAGGTTTTTGTTTGCATTGACAAAAATTAGTCCTAATTACTGTGATAAAGCAATATAACTTGATTATTTTTAATAGTTGCATTTACATTGAGTAATATGTCTGAACCATAATTTAATCAATCTTTTCTGAACCAATAGGCATTCAGTGATGTTGAGTTTTAGTCTCTATAGATGAAACTACGACAATCAATATTCCTGTTCAAATATCCTGATATAGTAGTGTTTTTGTTTCAACTGATTTCTCAAAAGTGGAATTCAGAGTAAAAAAGTATGTGTATTCAAATTTTAATTGTTCAATTGTTGCACTCTCACTAGCAATTAATAAAAGTATTCCTTTATCTTTATTAGCACTGGAGAATATTAGTTTTGTTTGTTTTTGTTTTTTAGTATTTTCTAATCTGAAAGATACACTAACTCTTGCTGTAATTTGCATTTCCCTGAAGAGCAATCAGGGCAAGCACCATATAATGTTAATGGTCTTTTGGTTTTATTCTTCTGTGAATTACCTGTTCTTTCCTTTTGTCCATCTAAATGTTCTTGTATTTTCCAGGAAATTACTTTCTCTAATATAATTTTCTAAATTCCTTTCATTTCTTCCACATGTGTACTTATATCTCTTTGGTCAATCCTAGAACTGTATAATTTTGCTTCCACTTTTTTCCTTAATTGGGCTTTGCCAGGACTGAGTTACTATGTTAGTTGTTTCTAAGAAAGAGCTTTTTCTTTAATTTAATATTTCTTTGGTTGTCACGACAGGATGGTACTATGTTTGTCAGTAAAACAGATATAGTTAAGGAAGTAATGTTTCTTTCATGGCAAAAGATTTGGAAACTTAGGAAGATAATTACTTAAACAGGAGACAACACAGGATGCTCACTCATAGAGGTACAAGCTTACCAGTTTTTTCAGAATTCCCCCATAGAGGCATATAACTGCTCCTCAGGGCGGAGATACCCTAAAAGCGGGGCTCCAATTGCCACACCCTGGCTCCCTGATCTTCATCTCAGCACACCAAACCCTTCTGGAGACTGGACACTGACCTTGTGGCCTCCTAATAATCAGGTACAACTCAGGCATCAACACATCAATACAAGTCCTCAGTATATAACTGGCCAAGAATTCCTCAGGTTTTCCAAGGTCTCATTATTGTTTTTGTTTTTCCCATTTCAACCCTGATTTCTACTTCTCTTCCCTTTCCCTGCTTGGGCAACCAAAAAAAAGTATTGAATATGTTTGTGGTAGTGGTTGATAACTTTTCCCCATATCTATTTGCTCACTTTTTCTCCCTGTTATCTAATTAACAAAACAGTTTTCAAAGGCTTAGCATAGTCTAAACCTTTTTTGCAGGTAGGTATGGCCATATGATTATGTTCTTGCCAGTGAAATGTAAGTGAACGTAATGTGTGCAACTTTGACATCATTTACTTAAAAGAAGCATGCTTACCCTTTCTCTCCTCTCTTTCCACTCACCCATGGACTTAAATATGTATGTGGTGCTGGTCAACCAGCTTCTATCATGATGATGAAGGCAAGTTAGTCTACACTACAAGAGAGCAAAACGTAAGATACAGAAATTTTGGTGGCTGCAACAGAAATATTGTTTGACCCTGCACTGCCTATCTACCTCTATGCAGTAAAATGAAAAACAAAAATACTGTCTTGTTTTGATCCACTATATTTTGGGGTCCTTTCAAAATATCACAATAGTCTAGCCAAAGAATTGGCAATTATTTTTTTCTATGAAAGGCCAGGTAGTAAATATGTTCAGCTTTTAAGGCTATATAGTCTGTGTGTGACTACCCTTTTTAGTGTGAAAGGAGACAGACAATAGATAAATGGGTGAGCATAGCTGTGTTCCAATAAAACATTAAAAATACAAGTGACTGGTCATATTTGGCTTATGGGTAGAATCTGATGTCTCCTGATCCAGCCTATAATATAACTGATGCAATCTTTTTCATTATGCATATGTTTGAAAAAAAATTTCTGTGTGAATATACATTTTTTTAATGTACATAAATCATACACACTAAAGATATAACTTTAAAAAAATTTTTTAATATGGTATGTTTAAGATCAATAATATTATAATTTGCAAATGCTGCTGATTATTTCTGATTACTGTCTGGATTTCCTTTATAATAATTTAGAGACAATTGATATGCTAATACATTGAGTCTTCTGAGATATAAAAATGATATTATCTCTCATTTGTTTAGGTTCTCTTTAGTTTCCTTCAGAAATGTTCTATAGTTTTTGGTGAACCAAACTTGCATAATGTGCTTAAATTTATGTCTTATTCTTTTGTATGCTTTGGCACTATGGTACATAGTATTTTTGAATTCCAATATATAGTTGTTAAAGCCTAGTTATAGAAATGTACTCAAATTTACATATTAACCATATATACTGCAACCTTAATAAATTCACTAGTAGTTCTGTTACCTTTTTCTGTGGATTCCTTAGTATTTTCTATAGAGATAACCATGTTGACAGAAAAGTAGAATTTTACTTTCTTTCAAATCTATGTGCATTTCTTTCTTGCTTCTTGGACTATTACACATTGAAGGACTTTCAGTACAGTTGTGAACAGATGTGGTGAACATGGACATTTGTTTTGTCCCTGACCAAAGTGGGAATGTATTCAGTCTTTCATCATTAACTATTGTGTAAGTTGAATGGGGTTTTGAAGATTACCTTTATCAGGATGAGGAAGTTTCCTTTTATTCTAGCATGTTAAGAGTTCTTATTATAAATGAGTATTGCTTTTTCTGCAACCATTGTGATGAGTATACAGTTTTCTTTCTTCATTCTGCTAATGAGGTGAATTACACTGGTTATTTTATAACATCTTTGAGATATAAATCTCAAAGATGAAATTAATTATTTTGAACTGTATAACTCAGTGGTTTTTAGTATATTTATAAAATTGTATAATTATTATCACTATTGAATTCCAGAATATTTTCATCCAGTAAAGAAACTCTGTACCAACTAGCAGTCACTCCCCATTTCCCACTCTTACCAGCTCCTAGCAACTAGTAATCTACTTTGACTCTACAGATTTATTTTGTACATTTCATATAAATGGAATCCTACAATACATAGTCTTTTGTGTCTGGATTCTTTGTCTTAGCATAACATTTTCAAAATTTGTCCATGATTTAGCATGATTCAGTGCTTCATTCCTTTTTGTAGGTGAATAATATTCCATTGTATGGCTATACTACATTTGTTTATCCATGTGTCAGTTGATGGATATTTGAGTTCATTTCAATTTGGGGCTATTACGAATAATACTGTGAACGTTTATGTATAAGTTGTTTGTATTAACATATGCTTTCATTTCTCCCTCTTGGATATATACTCAGGAGTGGAATTGTTTGGTCATAGGGTAACAAAGTTTATCTTTAAGGAACTACCATATTGTCTTGTAAAGTGACTACACCACTTTACTATCCCACCAGCAATATATTAGAGTTCCATCTCATACCACCTGCATGCTGAACACTTGCACTTACAGACTACACTTCTGTCTGCTGGGTCACTTGACACATTCATCAATTAATTGCATCTTATCAAAAGTCAGTTGTGGCTGTCCCAGAATCAGTTTTTGCCAGTTTTACAGTAATCACTCAGTGTAATGAAATGTTACATCAACAAATAAAAATGAACACAAATAAAGAAAATGTTCTCTTGAATTTGAAGTTGAATGCTTTGGAAAGACTTGATAAAAGCTAGTTACTAAAAGAATGCAGAGAAATCAGGTATGCACGAGTCACTCTAGAGATATCACTTTCTAAACGGAGAAATCACATCTATACAGATATCCCTTGGGTGGTGTACGAAAGAGAAAGCACACAAAATCCATGATACACCTTCTCCAAAGATCTCTTTTTTTAATGCACTTTAAAATTTTTCATAACTGGACACTGAATCTTCGCTTGACATTTGATTCCCTAATACTTCACCCTAGTTTTGACCATTTCTAGTGCTCTAAATAATACCATCAGAATAACCCTAATGCCATTGAATCAGTTCCATTTTGTCATGTATTTTTTTTTAAGACACTGGTTACCCTTTTGTTTGGTGTATGTTGCCCTTCCTGGTGTTCCATAGCTGCATTTCAGCAGCTTGCCACGGCAAATAATTAGTAATAAATTTTTGTGCCTTTGCTAATGACAATCATCCAGTCTGAAAAAATATCCATCGTATTTCCTTTAGTTTATTGTGCTTAAGATCAGGCAGTGGGAGTCATTTCTGGCTGCTAATCCGTATGCACTTACTCTGGGCATCTACCTTTGAATGCAGGTACATGTATTACCTCAGCAGCTGGCACAACAGCTCTACTCTGTGCTCCCCCAAATTTGACAATTCTGTGATGAAAATGAAATCACGGACCCAGGTCATTGAAAAGAATGTGGTCTAATATAACATGCATTTTAAAATTAAAAAAAACCCTGCACTTCTAACTTTAGAATCTACGAGGAAATAGTCTCCATTTAAAGGGAGATAAAGATGTAGAATCCTACCTCTTCAGTTTCTCACTTAAGCATCAGAATAGAGAACAGAAGATAAGGCATATACAGAAACAACAAGTAATTTAGCTCTTTACCAGTTTCCATGGCAACCTTACTGTATAAAACTAAGAAAATGAATTTTAAAAATTCAGGATTTGCCTTGGCCTTGGTCATTGACACTTTCAGCATTATTTTCTTCAACACAATATGTAAAGCAACCAAATTTACATACGAGGCAAAATTTTGACACTACATATAAAGACTTTTATAAACATTAATGCAGGCCAGTCAGTGTATAGTAAATGGGGCAAAACATTCCTTTAAAAAGTCAAATTATAAACACTTGCCTATGAAATGACTGACAAACTAATCTGTAAATTGCCAGTTTAAGAGGGATTTACACAGGCTGGCTCTGTTCCATCTGCTCCTGAGATAAAATGACTTTCACACTATTCCCCTGGAATTTCACTGCTGACCCTGAGTCACTGAAGCTGAATGACTTGCCCAGGTTGTCCCAACAAAGTCAATAGCAGCCTTAAAAGCCTTCAGAATGGATCCTCTGGGACCCTAATCCTTGACAATAAAGATGCACTTTGAATTGAGCAGTCCTTATGGTTCTGAAAGACGGAAGGTTATGCTGTGACACTTGGCACTTGATTCTCAGACTTGAGAGCTCTAATGTTTACAGAAAAACAAATATATCTGATTCCTCTGTCACGGCAATGCCTGAAGTTCTATGGCACAATGCTGTCTGGGGTTAGTTTCTTCACATGATGTTTTCCTGCTATGTGTATCTTTTTTTAGCAGGAGAAGGAAGGATTTATTACTTGCAGCAAGTAAGGAGAACACTGGGGATCTTTCCCAAAGCAGTGTCTCCCCGGCCATATGTATTTTAACAGATGATATTCTTAAATGGTTTCTGGCATCTCAATCCAGACTCCTGATAACATTTGAAATTTTTTAAATAGGCATGTTGTTTATAGAATCATATGATTTGACTTTTGTTTTACTCTT
This sequence comes from Globicephala melas, assembly GCF_963455315.2. Classification (NCBI taxonomy): domain Eukaryota; kingdom Metazoa; phylum Chordata; class Mammalia; order Artiodactyla; family Delphinidae; genus Globicephala; species Globicephala melas. Next base: position 129,044,192 of record NC_083318.1, on the reverse strand, counting down.
TTCCTTCATTATAGATTTGCTTTCATCTTTTCATTTGAATTTATTCTTAATATTTATTTGATCATTCTAAATAAAACTTTGTTGACCACATTTATTTTCAGGCTTAAGGAAGAAATTTTGTGTATGATAGGTCCCTGTCGCTAACACATTTATGTGCAGGGTTCCAGAGCAAAATACAATTTACACCAGGAATGTCAAGAAAGTCTTCTAGGAATTATTACTGAGTAAAATTGTTCTGGGGAGGGAGGAATTATCTACTTAAAGAAGTGAAGGAAACATTTCTGGCAGAAGGAAGCTCAGGTGTGAGACAATGGAAGTATGAAAGAGATTGGCAGATGCAAGGAGCTGGAAAAAATATTAAATATGCCACATGTGTGAGAACAGAGGGAAACGAAGCTGAAAAATGTGATAGGTAATGAAAAGTATGGGACGCTGTCATGAAATCTTATGCAAATATTTTTATTGTCTTTGCATATAACAAACTTTGTATTGGGAATATGTAATAGAGAGTAGGGAAGCACAGCATAAGAGACATGGAGGCCATTGGAGTCAATGTTAAAAATTTATATAAGAATTGATAAGGACCTCAGTACATCTAGTAGAAGTACGAATGAGAAGAGAACAGGATATCGCTAAGGTGTATTAAGTAGATTGTTTCTGTAGGTTATTTGTAACTTTATTTTGAAATAATTTTAGACCTCCAGCAGTTGCAAAGATAGTACCTAGAATTCCTGAACACCTTTCCAACCAACTTACTCCCAATGTCAACCTTTTATGTAACATCTTAAATCACTGATTAATTAAAATAAAGAACTTAAAATTGGAACATCATTTTTAACTAAACCATGGACTTTATTAGAATTTCTTCAGTTTTTCCACTAATGTCCTCTTTTTTCCCCCCAGGATTCAATCAAGGATACAACTAAATAGAAAAAGTATCTCCTTAATCACTTTGTTTCTGACAGTTCCTCAGTCTTTGTTTTGGATGACATTAACATTTTTGAAGAGTATTGATCATATATTTTAAAGAATGTTGGGAGGGAGGGAGGGAGATGCAAGAGGGAAGAGATATGGGGATATATGTATATGCATAACTGATTCGCTTTGTTATAAAGCAGAAATTAACACATCATTGTAAAGCAATTATATTCCGATAAAGATGTTAAAAAAAATGGTCATGAAGAACCTAGGGGCAAGACGGGAAAATACTAGAGAATGGACTTGAGGACAGGGGGAGGGGGAAGGGTAAGCTGGGACGAAGTGAGAGAGTGGCATGGACATATATACACTGCCAAATGTAAAATAGCTAGCTAGTGGGAAGCAGCCGCATAGCACAGGGAGGTCAGCTCGGTGCCTGTGACGACCTAGAGGGGTGGGATAGGGAGGGTGGGAGGGAGGGAGACGCAAGAGGGAAGAGATATGGGAACATATGTATATGTATAACTGATTCATTTTGTTATAAAGCAGAAACTAATACACCATTGTAAAGCAATTATATTACAATAAAGATGTTAAAAAAAATGTTGCTCAGTATGGGTTTGTCTGATGTCTTCTCATGAAGAAACTGATATTGTGGGTTTGGGGAGAGCATATTGCAGAGGTGAAATATCTTTTTTCACGCCTTCATATCATGGGATACACAATGTCAATATGTCTTATTATTGATGACACTAATTTTAATCACTTGGCTCAGATGGTGGCTGCAACATTTCTCTATTGGAAAGTTATGTATTTTCTTTTCAAATTTTTATTCATTAGAAATGAGTCAGAGATCCAGCCCTTATTCAAGAGGAAGAAAATTAAGCTTCACTTTGTAGAACTTGTGAACATTTTTTAAAACCACCAGAATATAACTAGAGGGTTGATAATTCTTGCAAAGCCTCAGATTACCTAATAATTCTATTACTAGAATTACTATTTAATTCATCTGCCTGTAGTAATTATTGTTATGCTCTAAAAGTCATTTTCTATTTCCCTTATTCCTTCCACATTTATTAGTTGGAATTATTTTGTAAAAAGAGTCCCGTCTTCATTTATATATTATTTAAGTGTTATTTAAACCAGAAATGACTCAGACATATTTATTTTATTGTTATAATCATTCACCTGTTTGTTACTGATTTGTTTCACAAATTGTTCCAGTTTGGCTATTGAAGCTCTCAGGTCAGCTTCTATATCATTTTGACAAGTATTCATTCTTTGAGCACTATCTTATTTTTGTCACCAAAAGGTGTTCCAGGCTCATTTTTTATTTATTTTATGCTTCTATTTTAGAATCAGCCAAGGAGCTCTGGCTCCTTTTATTTCAAAAGGGTATTTAGAAACAAAGATCTGAGTGCTAGGTGTGTTTGTTGGTATTATGATGTTCCTTCAAGGCCCCCTTAGTGGACAGAGCTAAGAAATGTCTGTGTGTATGCTAATATATAGATACAAATATATATATGTATGTATCTATCTGGCTATTGGCATATGTATAGGTAGTAATATGCATGTGTGTGTATATATATATTATTTTTATTTTGATAGCTCAGACTCCAGTTTGGTAGCTGATTCTAGCATTTTCCCTGTATTTGTAACTTTTTCTCTGAAAGTGAGAAAACTGTTTTCATTATCTATATTTACTTATAGAGTTGACCCTTGAACCACACAAAATTTAGGGTCACTGACTACTTCCCACACACACACAGTTGAAAATCTGAGTATAACTGTACAGTTGGCCCTCCGTATCTGCAGTTCCACGTCTGCAGATTCAACCAACCTCAGATCCTGCATGTATTTGGTGAAAAAAATCTGTGTTTAATGGACCTGTGCAGTTCAAACCCATGTTGTTCAAGGGCCAACTGTATGTTAAAACCTAGTTATATATGTAAGTAGTTTCATAATTGCTAATGTCTACCCCTGTGAGAAAAATTTACCAATGAGAGTATGGTACAAAAATTTATAGGGTTTTGACTGTATGTGAGGAAGGAATCAAAAGAAAAATCTTAGGTTCCTGATTTGAATGGTTGGGTATATGGTGAGGTCATTAACTGAATGGATAATTCATTAGAGGAAACAAATGACATAAGATGAAATAAATTTTAGATATATTTAGTTCAAAATGGCTTCAGTTCATCTAAACAGATAAGTTCCAAAAGGCATTTGGAAGTATAGGCCCAAGGTCCACATAACAATCTCAACTGGAAATAAATATCTGTGAGTTCTAGCTGTGTCTAAGATATCCAGATACAGTATATAAAGTCAGAAGATAGAAGGATAAATAAGAGAACCCTATGGAAACAGACATGCATGCTCTGTGAAGAAAATTCACCAACTCTAGTATAGATAATAATTGTATCTTCTGAAACACATAGTAAAGATTTATGCATAATCCATGCAGAAAGTGTATTTCAGAACCACCCAATACATATATTCCAATATATACGCTTAAGAAGCTACACTTGGATTCACTGTCCATGAATATGGATTGATGTATAAACTGCTTATGTTTTCTAATATATTTAAATATTTAAAGGTTATATTAATTTGTAGTGCTGCTACAACAAATTACCACAAACTTAGTAAGTTTGCGTTGTTTAAAAGCCACTCTTTTACAGCTCTGGAGGTCAAAAGTCTGAAATGGGCTGGCAGGGATGCATTATTTCTTGAAGTTCCTAGGAATATTCCATTAACTTCCCTTTTCCAATAGCTAGAATCTGCCCCTATTTCTTGACTTGTGGTCCTGAATCACTCCAATCTTTGCTTCCACTGTCACATCTCTTTCTAATTATGGCTCTCACGCCCCCCTCTTATAAGAATCCTTGTGATTACATCAGACCCATTTGTATAATCAGAATAATCCCCCATTTTAAGGCCCTTAACTTATTCACATTTGCAGAATCCCTTTGGCTATGTAAGGTTACATATTCAAAGGTCTCTGGGATGAGAACACGGACAGTTTTGGGTTGGTGGGGGCATTATGCTGCCTACCACAGGGGCATTGGAATTTGTAATACACATTAGCTCAAGTAATATTAGCTGCTGTAAAAAAAACTACAAAGCCTCGGGCTTCCCTGGCGACGCAGTGGTTCAGAGTCCGCCTGCCAATGCAGGGGTCACGGGTTCGGCCCCGGTCCGGGAAGATCTCACATGCCACGGAGCTGCTGGGCCCATGAGCCATGGCCACTGAGCCTGTGCGTCCAGAGCCTGTGCTCCGCAATGAGAGAGGCCACAACAGTGAGAGTCCCGCATACAGCAAAAAAAAAAAAAAAAACTACAAAGCCTCAATGACTTCACACAACAGAGATACATTTCTTATTCCTATGCAGTATAGAACAGATGTTTATGATTGGTGGGCAATTCTTTGGCAAGCAATGATTCAGTGATGCAGTTTCCTTCTACATCATGGCTCCATCCTCTTCAAAAGGACATTTCCAAGTTCAACAGAAAAGAACTACAATGTAGGGAACACCAACAGCCTGGGAAAGCTTTAGTGGGCCAGGCAGTGACATGGTTCCTATCACTTCTGCCCACATTCCAAAGGCTAGAACTCAGTCGCATGCCTATATTTAACAAGTAAGGCTAGGGAATTTAGACTAGCTATGTATCCAGCAGCAAGAACCATTGAGTATTGTGAACAGAATCTGGTCTACCAGTCAATAGGTTTATAGGTAAAAGAACATTTCAGCATCTTTTAAATGAATTCTACTTTAATCATCTAGTAAAAACATCAATAGAAAATAAAACAGACTAGTTCTAAATTACAGTTATGAGATGAAGCAGTTGACTTAAGGATAAAGTAAATAGCTCTAAAATCACCATAGGATATATGGTATTTTTCTATTTATTGCTAACCCCAACTGGTATAATTCTACCCAGCAATTCAAACAGACCCTGATAAAGAAAACAGTCACTTTTATTTTTGGGGAAAAAAAGCAGGTTTTATAGAATCTGAGTTTAAAGAAATACTATTTTCAGAAACACTATATTACCATTTACATGTAGAAGGATAATTCATGTGCTTGTTTAATACAGAGAACCAGCTCCTCATTTAATACAACTACACTCTTAGTGAGGAGATAATGAGAAATATTCTTTGTCTCAGGAGGAATCTTGTTTCCATTTACAGTCACCAAATGGGCTAACATTTATAATCTAAGCTAGGAATTTTTTCTGTCACCCTGAAAATATGATGATTAGGTTTCTTAACTCATATGCTACTAATTTAAGACTATTTTTCTATAATTTCTATACCAGAAATAGATCAAGGAGACATCCTAAGACTCACGGAACAATGGTCATCCTGGCCCTAATAAGTTTATGGGCCCTTTGTAAATCATTTCTAGGTAACAAAGCACTTGACTTCCTTTGACAGTGGTGTCTCCATTGTTCAGTACCATGGGACCAATCTAAATAACTATCATGACATATTGTTTTTGCTGTCAGTTTTGTATATATATTTTTGGAATCCTCAAGATGTACAGAGCTTTAAATGTAAAAGAAGAACATTTTTTAATCAGGCAGAATTAGGATACTGGAGTCATATATTACAAAATGTATGTAACAAATGTCTATGACCCCATTCTTGCCCTTGCTAATACAGCAACATCTGACAGTTTATTAAAAAGAAAACCAAGAAATCAACCCCAGTAGCATAGAGTGGATTAATTTGATATTTAAATGCATTATGGAATGATACTAATCCAATTATATGGAACAAAGTTTAAAAGAGAAAAATGACTGCTAGGATTTTCACAATGTGCAGGAGATAAGAAAAACTCTTTAAAGAGTATCTCTCTTTGCAATGAATAATCAGTCAAAAGAAAGGAAAAACTTAACCCGAAATGATCATATGAAAGCATGAGGTTTCTACATTCCCCTGGTTTTGTAAAACAATCTTGAATTGTTGTGAAAATTATGACAATTTAGTAATGTTTCTTATTTTAAGCATTGTTCTATGATTTTCCTTCTCTTAAATGTGCTTCCTCTCACTTATTCATATGCATAATTCTCCTCACATAACATTTGTTGTTTTCATTATACATGCTGCTGTAATAGTAAATATTTTCTTTCCCAATGTGTCACTACATGTCATTTTAAAATCACTATAGTCACACACAAAAAAGGACATTTATTGGGCATTTTCTTTTATTCTAAATTGGTAAAATGTTCCATGATATGTGTCAAATTTATATTATAATAAAATGAGGCCAAAAAGGCAATTCTGCCATCGGGTTTAGAGTCTTTAATCAGCAGTGATGAGCATCCTAGCAGCTCTTAGGGCCCTGCATTTCACTATGAGGTGAATGTAGGGGAAGCAGCACTTTCAAATTGGTGAATTAGAAATCATTTAGAAAGCACGCGATAATTCAAATGGGAATAATCATAGACACAGATTTTTCACCAACAAAGTAGCAGCCCTCAGAAGTTAGCAGTCCACATTGTGTCGAAATGAGGAAATAGACTTAGATAGATTTCTACATATAGTCAAAAAGTATTTTCTAATCTTTTGTACTACTCTTCAATTGCGCTGTTAGGAACAGCTGAAGACAATATTCTGATGTGAGTGTCAAGTAACTGATAATAAGTGGAAAGAGTTGTTTTGGGATATCAGGACTCTATATTATATAACCGGCATCTTTTAATTTAATGTGTGGTAATCCCCAATAACAATAAGTAATACTCATGAAATTCTATGCAAGAATGTCTGGCTGATATGCCTGTTCTGGCATTAGACCATGACTGCTGCTTGTTAGGTTTATACACATAGTTCAGCCTTAATGTATGGAGTGAACCCACCTGGATGGAAAAAATGGTCCTGCCACTTACAGTGTGACCTTTGGCACATTGTTTTAACCTCTTTAGTCTCTCTAATAATCCATATAAAAATCCCTACTACAGTCATGTAGTAGTTATTCAGGAAACATACATTATGCTTACACTACTGTGTTGGATACTACTACCCTTGCTCATTTGCTATCAGAATTGGCTGCGGAGGTAAGCAGCATGGAGTGCTCACATATAAAACTTGGTTGACAACCACATTCCATACTAGGCCCACTGTGTAAACAGCAGCCCTACTTTCTCATGATGGTCAGGATCAATTATATTTCCTAAGATAGTCATTTCTTTCCTTGCCTGCTGGCCCCTGGACACAAGAATCCCAAAGTAAGCAAACGGGAGAAGTACCTTATAGTGTAATCACACTCTGGCTGTAACCCCGGGCAGAATTACACGCACTGTGAGAATCAGGCCTCTAACGCCACAGAGATCAGAACTGTGGGAATGAGAAGTGCAAATTCCAAGTCAGTAATGAGGAGCGATAGCAAGTGAACGCCTTGTACTTCAACTCCTTGGTTCCTAGATTTATGTACTCTCTTTACTGGGGGAATGCTGCCGTACAAAAGACTTGAAAGTGAATAATGCACCATGGAGGATGGTACACCATCCTTGTAAAGTATTACTACTGAGCTGGCGCTACAGGTGTGCTTTCAGCAAGGTGTTCCTATACTGTATTAGCTCATAATCATGGTGCCTACTCTTGTACCTCCCTTGCTGTAAACGGGTCTGACATGATGTTAAATGAGATTCCATGCCAGTGGATCAAACAATCATTAAGTTCTCAAATACTGGTGATGGCCAAGGCCCTGAAAGCATAAAGAAAGCCCATACCCAGAATATGTATCTATTCTCTTAGAATGAATCACTGGTCCTTCCAAGGTAGAAGGAGTCAATATTGTTTACTTGTCACCGAGCGGCTGGTTTATTTCCTTCAGAAATGGTGCCATACTGGAGATTCAGTAATCACCTGCCTCTGTTATGGACAGGTTGAACATTCAGTATTGGCAGCAGATAGATCAGTTTCTGTCCATGCATAGCCTCCCTCACTGCCACATGACGATCATGTCAACATTTGGATGTCTGATGACAAAAACTGGCTGAGGGCAACTGGTAGACTTCTTGTTGAATGTCTCTTTAATGGGGGATGCTACCTGTTGGTCCTTATCTTGTAATTATAAGATCTTCATACCTTGTACACACTACTAAATATACATCCATATCTTTCTATTCCAGATTTTGACCTTTTAGTATTTCTCCTTCCAGGCCTCTGACCACCAGCAAAGTAATTTTTCCATTGCCCATGTGTCTGTGTGTATTGTAACTTCAGGCCATTTCTCTTACTGCATGAAATGAATGACCAAATGCAGTGCATGAAGTTCTGCTCATTTTCTGTTTTCATTATTTCAAGGCCACTCCTGAGTTGAGTCAGACTGCATCTGTCATCATTTTCAGCTTCAATTTATAAACAGAGCCACCTTATAGGTCATAGCATAGGTAGTAGCTAAGAGATAAGCTTTGGTGCAACAGTTGTGATGATGTAGCAATTGGGGCTACCTACCCATGCATATTGCTTGTATTCTTTTGGCTCTTCCACGCTCAATATTGGACATAGAGCTTTCATTTTACAATAAGCTCTTTCTGGACCCACCCAACCTTATGACTAGGTCAATTTGAGAAAGCATATTTCATGATGGACAATTGTAGTAGCATGGTCACTTAGCCCAGAAATACACCAGGATGGCATGACCTTTTTACAAAACCCCAGGGTCTGCAGTGCCTCTCCCCACCAGAGCTTGTCAAAAATCTCACAAAGCATCTTTTCCCACCACTGATAGTACTGAGGCAGATACAGGCTCTCTTTCGACTCTGAGTTCCACTCAATGCTGGCAGCCTTTTGCATCATGCAGTATATGATTTAGAGCAATTTTTCCAGTTGTAGAATACGCTGCCTCAAAATCCCATAGAAGCCCTCACAGTATTGTTCTTCCTTCAGGGTGGGAAGTGCAAGATGAAAAATCTGTTTTTTACTTCAGATGGAATATCCTGACAGGCTACCATCTGGACTCCTAAGTATTTTACAGATGTGGTAAGCCCCAGAAACTTCATAAACTTTAACTTCCAGTGTTAGGAGCACATACATGGCTCCAAGACCTCCACTGTGTTAGTCATCTATGTGTAAGGAATGCATCCCTGCTCATCTGGACTAACATGATGCTATGATATATGATGTGCTGCAGGACATCAAGAAGTTCAAATCTATTTGTACTATATTGTGTTTCAGGATGGCGGAACTGAGATAGCCCTACGAAAAAAAACTGTGAGTATATCTGTAGTGAATTCCATGTGAATTTGTACTATTTCTGATCCTTTTTTTTTTTTTCTGTAATGAGTGGAAAATAATGCATTCATCAAATCAGTGGCAACATACCATGTACCAAAGTTTCTGTTAATCTGCTGCCATTGCAGCTGTGATTAAAGCTAGTTGTTAGTAATTAAGGCTAGAGTTAGTTGAGTTTGAGGTAGTCTACTCTGTATATCCATCACTTTTGTGCAGGGTCAGACTGATGAATTTAACAGGAAAATGATAGGGAACCAGCACCCATGCATCCATTAAATATTTAAAATTGGCACTAACTTCCAAACTTTTCAGCATGTGATATTCCTTTTGTTTTAGTATCTCCTCTGAGGGAGGGAACAGTTTTAGAGGCACCTCCCTTGTTTTTCTCGTTATGATTCTTTTTTTTTATTATTATGATTATTCTTAACCCACAGGCCAAGAACCTAATATGGAGTTTTACTGAATACCATTCATATCTATTCCAATTATACAGTCAGGGACCAGAGCAAAAAACCATCATCCAGATACACAGACCCAGATACATTTAATTATCTGGCCCCCATATGGTCCCAAACCAAAGAGGGACCCATGAGAATGCTTTGAGTTTCTGGGAGTCAACGTCAACCTGAACTCTGTTTCCAGTAATCCTCAGAATACCTTTTGCCAGCATACAGTTACCAAAGCAAATGACCATAGGTTTCTTTGGGAAAGGACTGGGATAGTCACCACCATTATACTAACCATGGTGTTGCAGGTCCTTTCTCCTCAGGGCACAGCCTATCTAACAGGCAGTGGGTTCTAAACTGTCTCATGTCTACAAACTGCAAAGGATGTTGCAATGTTTTTACTGAAGCAACTTCTATTAACTTCTTGATTTCTCATCCTTGGTTTCTTTTGAGGGTATGAATTTAACAGTACCCTGTTTGACCATTCATGTATCTTTGCTGTTGTTTTGACTAATATTCTAGTAAGTTGCTGATGCACTGCATCTTCTTGACTTCTACATGGAGAAGTGTGTATGTATGTGTGTGTGTGTGTGTGTTTGCATGTGTGTGTGTATATATATATCTGGCACACACACGCTCTATTTTCCTTTCTACAGGGACTCTATTGGAAGCTTCATGGCCAAGGTGTTGACAAAATTTCTCTCTTTCATCTTAAGGAAACTGTGGATAAAATGACTTACTTCTCACCAGTCTAGTCTCAAGGTTAGCACTGACCTTATACTATTATTTTTTAGTCCATTATGACCATCAATTCTCACTACATTCTACAATCAGTCTTCTATGACCTATGGATATATTGGTGTGCTGTCTATATATCCTAGACACAATGCTTCTCATGTTTTATCTTGGAGGGAAAGGAACTTCTAGGCATTTAAGTATAATTGTGTAGAGATAGCTCCACTTTGTCTCTGTATTATATCGAAATTCCTTTGTAGATTGTATTTTCACAGAACTTTTAAATCACCATTTAGTTAACCTTAGAGTGTGTTTTAAGTTGATTACACCTAAATGCTTATAAGGATGTCAAGTAAATTAATGTCCCCCCTAAAATTCCATGATCTAGAAATGGACCACATTCCTCAACTATGTTCAACTACAACTGTTAGCTATAAGTCCTCTGCAAATGCTTATGATTAAGTATACTACCCACCTATATATGTATACACACATATACACTTACATATATTCATACATAATATTTTACATATTTTATATATATTTTTTCTATTAGAAAGTTTAATTCTGTCTTAAAATATCTAAAACACTAGAAGCTTCATCTGGATCCTAGTATGACAATTAAATTAGTCCTATTAGTAAGCACAATATATTTGATGCTAAAGACATTTACAAGTTATTTTAACCTGAGTATTTAATATTGCAACATACTGAGAAAGTAGATACAAAAACCATGTAACCAAAACAGACTTTTTGTTTGATCTAATCCTTCATGGGTGTTCAAGGGGAAAATGAATAAAAGCACTTTATTACTTAAAATGGAATAACTTAAATTAGAAACTCCTCAAATACATTTCAACACAGAAGGTAATGCAGTTACCAATACTGTTCCACTAATTTTCACAGAATCTTCACTTACTCACAAGGTCTTTAATAAAAGCGAGTTGAAATGAAATCGGTCAGTAGTAATCTTTTCTAGACTCCACATATTATTGTTACATACTTCCTTTAAGAACTTGATTAATTACCTTCCTTCCTTTAAACTTCAAGTTATTCCTCTGTACTCGTTTCTTCACTTCATCTTTGCACGTTATTAAGCTCTTTCTACCTCTTTGAACACCACCAAATTCTGCTTTTTCTCCCCACAGCAAATCTTCTAGAAATAGTTACATGCAGCTTTCATTTCCTTCCATTTATTCACTGCTCAACCCCTTTAAGTGTGGTTTCCATGCCAGTACTGAAACTGAAGCTCCATTCTGACCTCTCTGCAATCAGCCCACCTCAACGTCGTAGTGCGTCCTCAAACCGTTAGAACTCACACAGTACCTTCCCAAAAAACAAGCCCCAACAAGCTATTCTTTTCCATTTTTTCACCTTTTTCACATAATGGTAACATTAATATTTATTCCGCCAGAGTTTAGTTTTGACTATTAGATGCACCATTGATTTATCCTTCTAATCCTTCTTCCATCCCCATTATCAGTAGCATGATTCTTCCTTATCATAATTTCAAAAATCCTTTGTATTAGTTTCCTATTGCTGTTGTAACAAGTTACAAAACAATGCAGGCATTTCTTACCTGTTTGGAGGTCAGAAGTATGAAACGGTTCTCACTGGATTAAAAACAAGTGCTGGCAGGACCACGAACCTTTTTGGACACTCTAAGGGAGACTCGGTGTTTGTGTCCTTTCCAGCTTCTAGAGCTGCCCAAGTTACTTGGCTCAGACACACCGTTCCATCTTCAAACTTGAGGATGGCCAGTAAAACGTCCTCACACCATCAAACTCAAACTCAAACTCTCCTTCTTCCTCTCCCACATTTAAAGGAAGCTGTGATTATATTAGGCCCACCTGTATAATTCAGAATTTTAAGTTGATTAGCAATCTTAGTTCCATCTGCTACTTTAGTTCCCTTTACCATGTAAGGTAACATATTCATAGATTCTGGGGATTAGGATTCGGGGGTTCCTATTTTTCTATCTACCACATCCTGCAATAAACATTGACATACGTTACATTTTTCTGCAATAGGGCAAGTAGAGTATTTATGTGATTTATATTTACAGAAGTAGAATTGCCAGGTTAAAGTATATAAACGTTTTTTTGTTAACAACTATTGCCAAAACACTCTTCAATATGTCCTGATGTATATTCCAATTAATAGAGTCTGTGAACAACTGTTCTCTAAACATTTGCTGTAGTGGATTACCTTTACTGGTTATACATTCCATGGTAGGGGGAGGGGGGAGTCTACAACCAATAACTGACAAAGTGCTCAAGATAGGACTAACTCTGCTGTAATTAGTGTTCTCAGCTGCTCATAGAGTTGAGCTGAAATAGCCTCCAGCTGACTGCATCCTCTCTTAGCTTTCTTCTGAAGCCCTACCCTGTTTCCTTCATTCCTCATCTTCTGAGGGTACTCTCTCAAGAAATCACTAGCACAGAAATCCCAGAATCTCAAGTTCTGCTTTCAAAGAAGCCAGCCATTGATATTTACCAATGCTGGTAATTATCAAGTTTTTAATTGCTGCAAATATGATTGGTGCAATTCTCATTTATGGTTGAGACTCTTTAAATGTCACTGGTCATCCGTGTTTCTCCTTCAGCAAATTGCTTAACTCCTTTGATTAATTGATTTATTCAGATTTTTCTTATTAATTAGTATAAGATGTTTATGTTAAATATATATTTGTTAGTAATGAGTTTCAAAAATATTACTTTCCCCACATATTTTCATTTCATTTATGAACTTTTTTTTTTTTTTAATTTTTTTGCGGTACGCGGGCCTCTCACTGTTGTGGCCTCTCCCGTTGCGGAGCACAGGCTCTGGACGCGCAGGCCCAGCGGCCATGGCTCACAGGCCCAGCCGCTCCGCGGCATGTGGGATCTTCCCGGACTGGGGCACAAACCAGTGTCCCCTGCATCGGCAGGTGGACTCTCAACCACTGCACCACCTGGGAAGCTCTATGAACTTTTTTGTGATATTTTTGGTTGTTTTTGACAAAAGTAATTAAAAGTAAAAATAAGATTGCATTGTATTATTGTAGGGAAAAAATCACATTGTCTTAGTGTTATGTATTGTGGTAATTTGTTTATTGGTTCTAATAGGGTTTTTTTTCTGGATTTCTAAGAATACACAACATAATGTCAGGCGTGAATAGAGATAATTTTACTCCTACCTTTCCAATCTGAAAGCTTTTCTTGCCTAAATGGCCTGGCTAGAAGTTCCTGTACAATGACAAGTATAAGTGGCTAGAGTGGACATTCTTAACTTGTTCCTGATCTTAGAGTGAAAGCACTCAGTGTGTCTACATTAAATATGATACTAGTTATAGGTTGTTTATGCCCTTTATCAGGTTGAGAAAGTTCCCTTTTATTCATTGTTTTCTTTTGTTTTTATAATGAAAGGACTCAACAAATCTCCCCCCTTTTTACTTAGTTTTCTAGAATCAAATGACACACTACCCTATAGTCACTCTTCTTTAAAACTTGCACAAAGGTGAAATGTTGATCTTACACCCCGGTTTCAAGGAGAGAAATGATGCAAACACACGCAGGTCAAAACTGTTGAAATTGATTCCACTCTTCTGTAACAAGTGATTTAATAATCTTCATGCCTTGCTGCCTGGGATCTTTAAGAACACTGTGTTTTCCCACCTGAAGTTTATTTAATATTGGCAAGTAAGAAGTTAAAAGCAAGAAAAATGCTTTTATAATTTCACACCATTGACAGGACCAAAAATTATTTACATATACAAATGTAAACCAAACCATCTTACCTTATTGCAGAATCACTCTTTTCTGGATTTAGAAAATCATTGAAGAGACTGTGTTATATCATCCTAAGTTATTGATTCCTTGCTACATGACTAGATATTAGGAACTGAGAGAAACAGTAAGAAAAAGTGAAGCTTTGTCATTGACCATATATAAACGCTAAGTGATTCTGCCTCATTTACATAAGTTAGTTTTTGCTATTGCTTTTTTCATAATAAATTAGCCTATTCTTCTGCCTGCCTCTTTAAATTGAGCACTCAATTTATCTTCAGAAATCAGCAGTGTGAGAGAACTTTTAGTTTTCTTGCATTGTGGTTATCCCTTTTAGCTTATCATGTAGAAGTTAAGTAAGATTCTGAAATAAATTCATGTTGCATAAAAAGTTCCAATAATGAAATTGTGAGATCATGTTTGATGTCACTGTTCTCCAAAACTCTGAGGCTTATTTTGACATGAGAAATAAAGGTTGTTGGCAGAATGGAGGGTCAGGAGTCCAGAGAACTGGGTCCTAGTTTCAGCTTTGCCTCTAGACAGTGATGAAACAAAATTCATATTTTAAGGCAAGACAGGAAACATTTAAACAAATTTTTTCTCTGCCCATTTGGGCCTCCGCTCTCTCCTCTAGTGTGAATTGTGCATGTGCATTACGCATTGGCCAGACCTCCCCACTGGCAGAAATACCACCTCAACAATAAAGATCAATTTTTCTTCTTTTGGTACCAGGCATGTAACTCCTTAGAAGATAGAATTCCTTTCTCCCTGTAAGGGGTCACAATGACCCACCTCTCACCTTGTACATGCAGACATCTTTGGTGAACTTTATGTACAATACCAAAATATCATTTCCCTTAAAGATAGTGATTGGTACAAAACAGACTAGGTCAGATGACCTGGGGATATAAGGGACGGCACCTGGTGGAAGTTCTTAGCTTAAATACTTACTTATGACCTTACTAATGTCACTAGCTATATTACTTTGCCTATTTTACAAGACTATTATTTCTTGCATTACCAAAGTTGTGACAGACTCTGGTAAAAATAATGATGATTACGTGACTTGGAACGATTGACCAAAGATATACTTGGAAATGGCTCCCAATCCTTGGTCACAGTTAAGACTGGGAGGAAGGGAACTGTAAAATAAAGAATGTTGCCCACCATCCAGTTCTACAAGAATCAAGTCATTAGCCACTGCAGCTGCTGACCTACAATACAACCTGAAAGGAATTCAGGGCGATGATCAGGATGATGTATTCTGTGCTATGGAAAAACTGGTAGAACTGGCCCTCAGATAGGGAAATATTTTCAGGAGAAAATTTCATGAACCAAGTTTCTTGCATCTTTCCATACTTAGAAAAGCACTAAAAACCATTAACTTAGATGTCTGTTCTCCACAAATAGCAGTAACCTTCTACCAAGACGTGTGCTTGATCACACATACCCCTTTGCCAAAATCACAAATATCCCTTTATCTCTTTAGAACAGTCCTCAGAGCTTTCTGAAAGACTGTTTCCCAGGTTAAAATCCTCAAGTCAGCTGGAATAAAATTTTCCATTTTTTTCTTAGACTGACTATTACTTTTTCATCAACACCAGTCATGGGGTCTCAGACAAGTTGCCCCATTTGTGACACACAGTTCCTTTACTCACATGGAAAGAATTATAAACTTGAACTTTAATGTGCCTTTGAATCACCTGGGGAATCTTGTTAAAATTAAGATCTTTATTAAATAAGCCTGAGGTGAGGCTCTAGCTTTTGCATTTCTAACAACTTTCCAGGTGATGCCAAGGCTGCTGGTTTGACAATCAAGTTTTGTGAAATAAGGAACTAGATGATTTTAAAATTTCTATCTAACATTTTAATTTACTTACAGTTTTAAGATGCTTTGAGGATGTCTTTAATAAACTTGGTAGATAAAACAA
This sequence comes from Globicephala melas, assembly GCF_963455315.2. Lineage (NCBI taxonomy): Eukaryota > Metazoa > Chordata > Mammalia > Artiodactyla > Delphinidae > Globicephala > Globicephala melas. The sequence goes on along the minus strand of NC_083318.1, from coordinate 129,028,156 downwards.
TCAGTTTAACAAATCTGTTCAATTTTTTTCACAGTTTTAGCAACCTGAATAGAAACAGTGGCAATCTGAATAAAAAGTTACTAAAACTCTTGCTCTTTCATATTTTGGGGAAATTATGACTTTTGAAAGAATTTCTCATATCTACTATATTTAGCAGTTGAAGATTTTGTCACTGAGGTGTTCTCTGAAGCAAATATCAGATGCATTGGCCCCATTATACCTCATGAACTCATTCTGAAAATCAAAGACACATTAATATGAAGCTACTGGTTTGCCAAAAAGACATGTTGGATCTCTTCATATGAATTTCTAATTCCTGTTTATTGATGCACCATTTGAAATCACAGGATAGCACAGTCTAGTGACAGCTTTATCTCTGAGCTGACAGTGTGTGTGAGAATTACTTGGCATGCAAGTTCAGAGATGACCTTGTTCTACTGTAAACAAACTGCTGATCTGTAAAGCTGTGATGATTTTACAAAATGATCTGTAATCTATCATGTATTCTTTTGTGTGTTGTTTCAGGGGCACAATGATTAGAGACAAAATATTCTTTCAAGACCATTATGAGGATTTGCTTATAGTCTCATCTTCTTGATGATGTTATACTATGGGTAAAGCGACTCATTTCTCTATAGAACAGAAAGATTATCCAAACATAAGATTCTAGATGCTAGGTAATTTAATTTCATGTAAGATTACCTAAAAGAAATTATAGTCCTGATGGATTTGGAGTTCTAAAAATATTCCTCACACTTCCATTACCTCTAATCTTTCTAAAAACACCACTAAAATTTCAGGAAAATGTCAGTAAAGGATACGTGTGTGTGTGTGTGTGTGTGTGTGTGTGTGTGTGTGTGTGTGTGTGTGTGTGTGTGTGTGTGTGTGTGTGTGTGTGTGTGTGTACATATAGCCTTTCTCATAAAGGACATTTTAAAGGATGTTCTTACCCTTTATTTTTTTTTCAACAAAGGATATATATAATGGAGGGCAAGATTCCAAGATGGCACTGAAGATCCCTACCTGCCAGTGTACACGTTTCAAGAAATCCCCATCCCTAAAATGCTGTGAACGTGATCGCATATAACTCCTGTAATTGTTACATTATATGTCAAGAGATTTTTCAGATGAATTTAAGATCCATGATTACTTAACTCTGAGTTCATTAAAAGGGAGATAATCTTGGGTGGGTCTGACCTAATCAGGTGAACCCTAAAAGAGGTCAGAAAGATTTGAAGTAAAAGAGATTCTCCTGCTGGCACTGAAGAGGACAATAATCATGTTGTGAGCTGCCTATGGTAAGTTCATGTGGCAAGGACTTTGGGATGGCTTCTAGGAGTTAAAGGCATTTTAACATTCAAAATGAGCACTGGGTCTTCAGTCCTATATATGCAAGGCACTGAATTCTTTCAACAACCAGTGATCTTGAAAGAGGATCCCAGGTCAACATCTTGATTTAGCCTTATGAAATTCTGAGAAGACTCAGCTAAACCATGTCCAGATTCCTGCCCCACAGAAACCATGAGATAATAAATATGTATTACTTTAAGATGTTAAATTTGTAATTCGTTTTGAAGTAAGATACCCAATCATGAGAAACAAAAGAGATGGGAGAGGAAATAATAGTGGATGAGAGATGTCAACAAGTTTTTGGAAGACTAAAATAATCCAAATGATTGTAACTAAGGACAAAAGAAAATGAATTCTGTGTACCAACAGAAGTAGGTAATGATTGAAAAGTCAAGAGCTTATTTACTCCACAGAGTACTGGAAAGAAAGGCAGAGGATGTGGAGGTTATAGGTACCTACTGTCCCCCTCACCATCCCTACAAAAGACCAAAGCTTTATTTTGGGGGGAAATTTAACCAGAGCATCCCCATACTTGGAATACTGGGCACAGCAGAGGATGAGATGAGCTTCAAGACTGAAAAGTGGGATGGCAGAAGCACCTTCTCCCTGACACAAAGGCATACCTCAGAGCCAGGAAACTGGAGGTCTGTTTTCTACAGAAAATGTCAGTCCCCAAAAAAGGACCTTGACAGACAAGCATTTGGGGGTCTTCCAAAGAAAAGGCTATTTTCCTATTTCTCTGTCAATGTAGCTATCTGTTAATAATTCCTACCCATGTCCTCAGAGCTTCTGACAATCTTTTCAGTGTTTTACTCTTAATTATTCATGTGAGGCCAAGATAGCCTGACATTGAAGAAACCTCAAGGGAAATAGAACCCCAAAACAAACAGGAAAAATAATAACAGAACTTAATAGTGACACTAGATATAAAAGACTGCAATGCCTTCAATATTATCAAAAAAAAAGGTTTTTTTTAGGGGAATTCCCTGGTGGTCCAAAGGTTAGGACCTTTGATGTCTGAAAGATACTTTGATGTTTGAAAGATACTTTTCTCAAGAAGGTTGCATTCACAGATTCCCAGTGGACATATCTTTTGGGTGGCCACCATTCAACCCACTAGACTGGTTAAATCTTACTCTTACACTCTTGTCTTTATAGAGCTGTCCATCTTGATGAGCACTGCCACTGAACTAATTGAGTTTCCTGCACGTGTATTTATTATTTAAGAGTGGCAGTTAGTTTATTTTCCCCCAAAATATAAGAGCCAGCACTATTACTGAGAACAGGTAAACTTGAAGTCAATACAATGTTATTTCAGAGAACCAGAAGGCCCTGTGATTTCATTGTCAAAGGGACAGTCTCTTTGTATTGGTGGGTCACTGATTTACAATAAATAAATGGGCTATTTATAATATCCTGCTGCCTTCTCAGGACCTAGAAATCCAGAGGGTTCTTTATTTTATGAGTGGGCAATGTGTCTGAATATGTGCATTTGGAAGAAATAGAACAGTAATATTAGTTTGCTTTAAAAAAAGAGGCACTCAGCAAGAGGCTCAGGGAAAATAAAGGGTGGAAAAGCAGCACTGGGTCCTGCATGTACAACGGCAGGTGGAGAATGCCATATTTGTGGGAGTAAGAGAGATGCTCAAGGTGGAGTCGTGTCAAGAGAAAATTAATTTTATGCCACGAAGGAAGTAATGTTAAGCCCCCATACTCTTCCCTTTTGAAATCTCTAGTTCAATCTATATTAGTCACTATTGCTGTGTAGGGTGAGTTATTTCAAAGAGATACTATGAAGGGCTGAGTTCTGCTTCAAAGTTGGCTTGGAAGAAAAACAGAGGCTGCCCATAGGTCACAGTTGACATTTATTATTACAGTTTATATGGGTAGATGGATGCAATCACTTGTTTTACATTTAAGACCCGGTTCTGCCAGAAATTGGAGAGGGATGCTAAAGGCACTACTCACGCTCTTAACAGGACAAACTAAAGAGAGGGAAGAATAACAAAGAATGAGTCACCTCATGGCGTAACCGGATAACTAGTGCAGGTCCTTTGTTAAAACCATAAAACCAATGTAGTGTGGGTTGCATCATTCACTCTGTATAGCCAAATTCCTTTCAACCATCAAGATCAGTGTATAATTAATGATTACCTAGCAGACATAATAAGGGTAACTTTTAGCTCTTGAAATTGCAGTGTTGTGTGTGTGTAATTCTTCATGGAGTACTAAAACTGTATCTTTTAATTAAAATAAAATAGAATTTCTGTGGGAGAGATCAAAATATAGATTATGATAATGATTCCCTATATTTCTCTTTGGCACTCAATACACTGTGATTTGGCTGTCTAAAGTATTTTTCCCTGTCATATTGTGAATTCCATGAGAAAAGTGACCCTCCTGTCTTGTCCAACTCAAAAATATCACTCCAAAATTTTTTATAAACTACTTGACAATTAAACTCTATTTTCATTGTTTTCAAATACCTTATTCTGTAGAATATATTTTGGGAAAAATGAATCCAATCTATTTTGATTGTCTTTTATCACATAAGAAGTTAGAGGTAGACTGTGGTTTAAAATGAAGTTGGTGCTTCTATTTTTAGTCTCTTTATACCCTCCAGTGACTCTCTTTTCTTTAGAGAAGAAATGTGATGTTCTGCCTAAACTAAGATGGAAAGGGTTTGTTAAATTTATTCCCAGAAAGGAATGCATGATTGTCAATTCCTCACCAATGTCTTCTTTAAGGGGTATTAGATGTTTAATAAAAAGCAAAATGTTACATAGTTTTAATTCTACAATGTCAGATACAAGCTAGTATCTTGATGAGGCAAGGAAATCACATTCCTCTGCTTATTATTGCAGTTAACTTCCTTTTGATTTTTTTCTCTTTCATCATAGGCTTAAGTATCGCTAAGAGGTAGGGGAAATGGGGGGATAAGCCTACTTTGCGTTATCTTAGCAAATAATGAATAATCAATAGGGAGGTCATGTGTATCTTTCATTTGTCAACAAGTTATTGAAGGTAACTTATATGTGATCTTATGAGAGCACCCATAGTTTTTTTTTAAGGGGGTATATGGATTTCTATTCAAGTATAATTCCTTAAAAAACACAGAGTTCAGATTTTTCTTAAAAGAGTAGTTTTCATAAGAACAAATTAAAGATTAATATTGGAACATTCTGTGAAAAAATAGTAAGGATTCCTCATTTTCACTTTTCATATTAACTCTCTAAGCTATTGCCCTAAGTTTGGGTGATACTTTTTCTACAACATTTTTTCTTAAAAACATATATAGACATTGGAATGGCTCAAAGTCTTAAGGAATGTTCAGTATTGGGTGCTTTGTTGCTTCTAAACTGCTGGCTTGAGTTCCCCAGTGAGACAATCATTATTGGGGTGTGTGTGTGTGTGTGTGTGTGAAAGAGGAGGGGAAGAGGTATGTGGTGAATGATATCATTAAAAATCCTATGATAATAGCAAAATATTAAGAAAACTTTTTAATAACAAATTTTTCAATTTTAATGAAATAGATGAATTTCTTGAAAAGCATACCTTACAAACTGATGCAGGAAGAAATAGAAAATATAATTACACATACTCATTAAAGTAACTAAATAAGTAAGTAAAGTTTCTTACAAAAAAATTCTAGACTCAAATGGTTTCTCTGGCGAATTTTATCAAATATAAAGTATGAAATAATACTTATAAAACTTTCAGAAAATAGAAAGAAAACATTTTCTAACTTGTTTTATGAGGACAGAAGGATCCTGCTATGACCTGACAATGATATTACAAGAAAAAAATTAGACCAATATCACTTTGGAACATAGACAAAATTTATTTGCAAAATATCAGAATATCAAATCCAGCAATATATAAAAATGATAATGTAAAAATTATGACCAAGTGGAAATGTAAGTATTTTTGTTTTGGGGTGTTGGGGTGAGAAACTGGATCATGTCAGTATGATGCAGACAAACTTATGCAGATAACTTCAATTTAATTAATGTTTTTAAGAAGTATGATTCTATTCACATAAAGTTCAAGAGAAAGTCAAAGTAATGGTATTAAAAATCAGAACAATGATAGCCTTAGAAAAGGGGGAACTGCCTGTAAGGTATACAATGGGCCTTTCTGGTATGATGGAAATATCCCATATCTTAATTATTTAGTGGTTTCAAGAGTGTATTCACTTATTTAGTCAAATTGTACACTTGGGATGTGCTCTTTTCCACATATAAATTTCACCTCAACTCAAAAAAATAAAATAAATGATTAAACAAATAATTACAAAAAAATCTCTGCATTTTAGTTTACTCATTTTTCAAAAGCTGTTTTCATGCATTGTAAAAAAAATGCAATAAAGTTAATTGACAAAGTTCTTTGTAAGTTAGAACTTATTAAAAGTTGTTTACCATTTTACCTTACTGCTGTGTTTTATAAAGGTAATCACATTTTGTGAAGACTTTCAGCCTGTTCAAATATTTGCATTCTGATACATTTGTTACATAATTTCAGACTTATCTCTATCTATAATCATCAATATTATGAAAACTTCTTTTCACGTTCTTCAAGTATATAACTACTTCTGGAGACAAACTTCAAGAGTTTTATCTCCTGATCTGAGCACATACATTTGTAAAAATTCCACAAATCTGCAATTCTTTCTTAGATGAAAATTAGTATTTCTTTTAAAGTGGTATTTTCAAAATCCTTTATTATACTGCCTGTTTAAAAATAGAAATTTTTGAAGGTGGATTTTCAGTAATAATATCCCTGAATTATTAGGAGAGATTGAATTTTACATACTTTTGGTATAAATTTGTAACAAAATTTATGAGAACCAAAATAGAATTGAATGGCCTATTCTGAAGTAAATAATTAGAAAAAATTATCCTTCACAAGCAGCTCTGGCTATGAACAGTATCTCAGAAAATTATTTTCTTTCTCTTCTTTTCCACTAAATATTGTTACCTGCATAAGTTAATTCTACTTAAGTTAGTTAAGGACACAGTAAAATGCAAAACTGAGAAGTTTCAGTATCAGATAAAGGATAAACCATGTTTTTACTTCTCATAAGTAATTTATAGTAAAATATAATGCAATTCAATGAAACACATAATGCTTTCAAGAATGTCTACTGCAAGCATGTTTTTTCCACTTGATTGTTAAGTTTTACTTATTTATTTCATATTAAAATTTGTTGGGTTGGCAATACCATGAAATATTTGTCCTAAGAGTTAAATTTGTGTTCTTTCAATATCTTCTGTTGGCAGCAAGTAAATGCTTATTCAAATACATCTTCCAAACAGAAGCTTGAATATATTTTCCTGAGCTGTACATTTCTACATGCTTTTTAAAAGCATATATTACCAAAATACTTCTTATAAACAGATTGTGATTTATCTATATTTCACATTGTATAAATTTGATCATTTATCACCAGAGGTGTAATTTTGTCCTCATTATATTCTACAAAAGCATTGCGGAAAGCACTGAGGAAATTTGAGTAAGAAAGTGTAATAATATAGTGAAGATTTCTTGATGAGGAGATGGTCTTGTTTGTTTGGTTTAAAGATTATTAATGCATATCAATAATGGAGGAAATGACATTACTACCTAATATTGAAAAAATAAAAGATGTCTTACTTCTGAGAAATTGTTTTACTGTCATTGATGGTTACCTTCAATTTAAAAATTTTAATAGAGGAAAAGAAATTATGCTATCTGTCATGAGACTAATTGCAAAAATGAAAGTAATTCTGCACCCTTCTCTGAATCCACCTTCTTAGACATTATTACATTTCTGCTCCATACATCATGAAGTAGAGTCTATTTTCCTGCCCCTTGAATCTTATTTGTCTTTGTGACTTGCTTTGGCCAGTAATGTGGAGGAAATAGCACTGTGCCTATTGCAGTAATTGCCTCAAAAGACTTTGGAACCTTACTTCTGCCATTAACACAAGCTCGTGTCAGAATATAGGAGGATAAGAGACCACATGGAGCAGAGCCCAGTCATTTCCACCAAGGCCAGTCTAAACCACTGAAAACTCTAGCAGAACCACTAGTTCATAATAGATGTGTGAATAAGCCCAAGTAAAATCAACCAAGCCTGACCAGATTAGCAGAATTTCCCAGCCTACCTGTATCTCCTACACAAAATAAATGTTACTGTTATTTTAAGTCATTGATTTTCAATTTGTTACTCATGCAACAAAGCTAAATGATACAGCATCATTTAATTAAAGACACTAAAATGGTAATCGCCCTGTTTTCATCCAAAAGTGCTCTATACGTCTCTACCTTGAAGTGATATAGAAGATTTCACATTACTTTTCAAATTTAGATCTATTTTCCATCTGCAACTGAGTTTTTTTTTTTTTGGTTGTTTTGGGGTTTTATCTTTGTATAGTCTAAAAGAAGAATCAATTTCTTAATGTAAATATAATAAGTTGTTCTAGCACTATATGTTTTAGAGTCCATTATTTTCCCCACTCATATGTAATTCCTATATTACCCCAATCCCTTATCATAAACCAAGTTATCACATATGTGTGAGTATTTTCAGGGATGCAGTATTGTCTTCCATTGGTCTATTTATTTATCTATTCCTACACCTATACCCTACTAACCTTAAATGCAATAGGTCTTTATAGATATTGATATCTGGTAGGAGAAATTCCCCACAATTAGTTCTTTTTCTTTTTTTTTTTTTGTGGTGTGCGGGCCTCTCACTGTTGTGGCCTCTCCTGTCGTGGAGCACAGGCTCCGGATGTGCAGGCTCAGCGGCCATGGATCACGGGCCCAGCCGCTCCGTGGCATGTGGGATCCTCCCAGACCGGGGCACGAACCCGTGTCCCCTGCGTCGGCAGGCGGACTCTCAACCACTGCACCACCAGGGAAGCCCCAGTTCTTTTTCTTTAGAACTATCTTGGTTGTACTTAGTCTTTTGCTCTTCCAACCAAGCAAATTATACTGTTAAATTCTGTGATGGACCATGTTGAAAAATTAGTTAGAAAATATAAATTAACTTTGTTAGAATGACATTTCTATGGGATTGAATATTTCTATCCAGGAAAATTCCATTTCCATTTATTTAAATCTTCTTTTATATGTTTAAATAAAATGTAAAAATTCAGTTCTAAAAAGTAATGCACATATTTAACTGGAATTATTCTCAGGTTCTATATATTTTTACTGCTGAATGGCAAGGTATTTTCATACTACATTTTATATTACATTCTAAGTGATTATTTTTGTTGTAAAGGATCACAATTGAAATTTTAAAATTTACAATCAGCAAAATTACTAGACTTATTTTTATTTTAATAATTCTTCTGTAGATACTCTTTATTTATTTAGATAATATGCAATCCAAATTAACAACTATGTTTCTTCTTTTTTGTTCTATATATATATGGAACAATATATATTGTTCCATTTGGGTAGAGATAAATTAGGAGTTTGGGGTTAACATATACACACCACTGTATGCATAATAAATAACCAACAAGGGCCCACTGTATAGCACAGGGAACTATACTCAATATAGTATAAGTATCCAACAAACTTTATTATTATTTATGATTAAAAACTCTTCACAAACTAGGGATGGAAGAAAACTCCAAATGTGATAAAGAATATCTACATAAAAGCCTGAAGAAGAAATTACACTTAATACTGAAAAGGCAAGAATGTTTTCTAATACTATGCTTATCCAGCATACTCCCAAAAGTCATAGCTAATGCTGTAAGAAACAAAATAAATTTATATTGACACAGCAATCCGCCAAGAAAAAGAAATAAAAAACATCCACATTGGAAAGGGAGAAGTCAAACTGTCACTGTTTGCCAGTGACATGATAACATACCTAGGAAATTCTAAAGATGCCACCAAAAAATTACTAGAACTCATCAATAAATTTGGTAAACTTGCAGGGTGCAAAATTAGTACAAAGATATCTGTTGCATATCTATACACTAACAACAAACTATCAGAGAAATTAAGCAAACAATCCCATTTATCATCACCTCAAAAAGAATAAAATACCTAGGAATAAATCTAACTAAGGAGGTAAAACCTATACTCAGAGAACTATAAGATACTGATGAAAGAAACTGAAGACAATACAAATAGCTAAAAAGGTATGCCATGCTCATGGATTGGAAGAAGAATTAATGTTGTTAAAATGGCTATCCTACCCAAGGCAATCTACAGATTCATTGCAATCCCTATCAAAATACCAATGGCATTTTTCACTGAACTACAACACATAATTCTAAAATGTAATTACAGAAATTATGGAAACACGAAAGACCCTGAAGAGTCAAAATAATCTTGAGAAAGAAGAACAAAACTGGAGTTATCATGCTCCCTGATTTCAAACTATACTTCAGACCTATAGTAATCAAAACAGTATGGTACTGGCAAAAAACAGACACATAGATCAATGGAACAGAATAGAAAGCCCAGAAATGAACGTACACTTAAATGAGCAATTAAAATATGACAACAGTGGCAAGAATATACAATGGGGAAAAGATGGCCTCTTCAATATATGGTGTTGGGAAAACTGGACGGCTACATGCAAAAGAATCAAACTGGACTAATCTTTCACACCATGCACAAAAATAAATTCTAAATGGAAAAGATTTAAATATAATACCTAAAACCATAAAACTTCTAAAAGAAAACATGGGCAGGAAGCTCTTTAAAATTGCTCTTAGCAATAATTTTTTGAATAAATCTCTGCAGGCAAGGCAAATAAAAGCAAAAATAAACAAATGGGACTACTTCAAACTAAAAAGCAAATACACAGTGAAGGGAACATTCAACAAAATGAAAAGAAATAAGATAATTGCAAATGATATATTTGATAAGGGGTTAATATCAAAAATAGACAAAGAACTCATACAATTCAGCATCAAAAAAAAAAAAGATTAAAAGATGCACAGAGGATCTAAATAAGCACTTTTCCAAAGAGAAGTGGCCCATGAAAATATGTTCAACACCTCTAATCAGCAGGTAAATGCAAATCAAAACCACAGTGAGATACCACCTTACACATTTCACGATGGCTATTATCAAAAAGACAACAAGTAACAAGTGTTGACAAGGATATGGAGAAAAAGGAACTCTTGTGCACTGTTGATACAAATGTAAATTGGTGCAGCCACTATGGAAAACAGCATGAAGATTCCTCAAAAAACTAAAAACAGAACTACCATACAATCCAGCAATTATACTCCTGGGTATTTTTCCAAAGAAAACATAAGCACTAATTCAAAGAGATATATGCAACTCTATGTTCATTGCAGCATTATTTACTATAGCTAAGATATGGAAGCAACCTAAGTGCTTGTCAACAAATGAATGGATAAAGATGATGTGGTATATATGGACTATTACTATTGGACTATTGGACTAATGGACTATTACTCAGCCATAAAAAATAATGAAATCTTGCCATTTGTAACAACATGAATGGACCTCGAGGGTAATATGCTGAGTGAAATAAGTCATACAAATACTGTGTGATTTCACTTATATGTGGAATCTAAGACAAAATAAATGAACAAACATAACAAAACCAAAACAGAGTTATGGAGAACAGGTCATTGCTAGATGGGAGGGAGTGTGGGGAGAAAAGAAATAGCTGAGGGAGATAAAGAGGTGCAAACTTTCAGTTGCAAAATAAATGAGTCATGAATATGAAATATACAATGTGGGGAATATAGTCAATAACAATGTAATATCTTTATATATGGTGACATATCATAACTAGACGTACCGTGTGATCATTTTGAAATGTATAGAAATATCAAATCGCTATGTGTGTAACAGGAACTAACACAATGCAGAAGGTCAATTATACTTCAAAATAAGCAAACAAAATAGAAATTGCTATTTTTATTTCTATAAAAAATGTCATTGGGATTTTGATAAGGACTGTATAGAATTTATAGATCACTTTGTTTAGTATGGACTTTTTAACACTATTAAGTCTTCTTATGCATAAACATGGATGTCTTTTTATTTATGTATGTCTTCTCTAAATTCTTTCATCACTGTTTTGTAGTTTTCAATATAAAAGTTCTTCACCTCCTTAGTTAAGTTTATTCCTAGTATTTTGGTGCTATTGTAAATAGAATTTTTTTCTAATCTCCTTTTCAGATAGTTTGTTAGTGTATAGAAACACAACTGATATTTGTACATTTATTTTGTATCCTGCAACTTTATTAAATTTGTTTACTAGTTCTAACAGTTTGGGTTTGTTTTTTTTTTTTTTTAATGGAGTCTTTAGGGTTTTCTATATGTAGGTCATGTCATCTGCAAACAGGGACGATTTTACTTCTTCCTTTCTGATTTGGATGCCTTTTGTTTCATTTTCTTGTCTAATTGCTCTAGGACCTCCAGCACTTTGTTGAATAAAAGTGGCAAGAGTGGGCACCTTTGCCTTTCTCCTGATTTTAACCAGTTTTTTTCACCATTGATTATGATATTAACTGTGGACTTTTCACATATAGCCTTTATTATGTTGAGATATTTTTCTTCTATTTCTAACTTGTTGAGGGCTTTTTTAAAACTGTTAAAACTATTAAAATTTGTTAAATGCTTTTTTCTGTGTCTATTGAAATAATCATGTGATTTTGTATCCTTTATTTATTAATGTGGTGTATCACATTAGTTGATTTTCATATGTTGAACCACCCTTGCATCCCAGGAATAAATTTTACTTAATCATGATGTATGATCTTTTCAGTGTACTGTTGAATTTGATTTGCTAGTAATCTGTTGAGGATTTTTGCACCTATGTTCATCAGGGATATTGGCCTGTGCTTTGGTATCAAGGTAATGCTTACCTAATAAAATGAATTTGCAAGTGTTACTTCTTTTTTAAATTGCTTGGAAGAGATTGAGAAGCACTGACATTAATTCTTCTTTAAATATTTGGTAGAATTCACCAGTAAAACTGTCTGTTCCCGGGCTTTGGTTTCTTCGTAGGTTTTCAATTACTGAATTAATCTCCATACCACTTATAGGTCTGTTAAGACTTCCTATTTCTTCATTTTCTTCATGATTCAGTCTTGAATCATGTGTTGTATGTTGCTGGGAATTTCATTTCCTCTAGGTTATCCAGTTTGGTAATGTCAAAATTTTCATAGTAGTCTCGTAATACTTATTTCTCTGGCACCATTTGTAATGTCTGCTCTTTATTTCTAACTTTATTCATTTGAGTCTTTTCTCCTTTGTCTTAGTCTAGCTAAGGGTTTGCAACTTTGCTTTTTTCTAAGAAAACAACGCTTACTTTCATTGATTTTTGCTGTTGTTTTTCTATTTTGTTTAATAGCATAATATGTTATTGTATTGAAAATGCTATTTTATTTCTATTTAGATTGTCTGCTCTAATCTTTATTATTTCCTTCTGCTAACTTTGGGCTTAATCTTCTTATTTCTCTATTTCTTTAATGTATAAAGTTATGTTGTTTATTTGAGATCTTCCTTTTTTTTTAATGGAAGGGTTTAACACAATAAACTCTCAGTACTACTTTTGTAGCATTACATAAGATTTGGTATTTGGTGTTTATATTTTCCTTTGTTTTAAAACATCTTCTAATTTCTTTTTAATTTATTATTTTTCCTGGTTGTTCCATAGTGTGTTGTTTAATTTCCACATTTTTGTGAATTTTATTGTTTTCCTTCTGCTATTGATATCTAATTTAATTGTGGCCAGAAAAAATATTTGGTATACTTTTAGTCTTCTTAAATTTATTAAGACTTGGTTGGTGACCTAACACGTGATCATGTGAGAAAGTTCCATTCATGTGTGAGAGGAATATGTATTCTGATGCTGTTAGTTAGGTAGAATGATATGTATTTGTCTGTTAGGTCCATTTCATCTACAGTATTGACAGTATTGTTCAAGTTGTTCCCCTTGTTGATCTTCTGTCTGGATGTTCCTGTCATTATTTAAAGTGACATGTTGAAATCTCTTACTATTATTGTGCTGCTATCTGTTTCTTTCTTTAATTCTGTTAATTTTTGCTTTTTATATTTAGGTACTCTGATGTTGGGTGCATATATATAATTGTAATATTTTCCTAGTAAATTGATCCTTTTTACATACAATGTCCTTTTTTGTCTCTGTGATACTTTTTTGATATACAGTCTGTATTGTCTGATTTAAGTATGGCCACCTTTGCTCTCTTTTGGTTACAATTTTCATGGAATATCTTTTTTACTTCCTTTACATTCAGTCTACATGTGACCTTAATTCTGAAGTGAGTTTCTTATAGACATTATATAGATAGGCCTAATTTTTAAAAATCCATTCAGCTATTCTATGTGTTTTGATTGGTGAGTTCAAACCATGTACATTTAAAGTTATTACTGAAAGGTTATGATTTACTATTGCCAATTTGTTAATTGTTTTCTGTTAGTCTCATAGTTCTTTTGTCTGTCTTTCCTTCTCTTACTGTTTTCATTTATGTTTAAAAAATTTTTTTGTATTGATATGCTTTAATTCCTTTTTTTTTTTTGAGTAACTTCTATAGGGGTGTGTGTGTGTGTGTGTGTGTGTGTGTGTGTGTGTGTGTGTGTGTGTGTGTGTGTGTGGCTACCTTAGTGCTTACATATAATACAGATATAACTCTATTTTAAGCTGGTAACAACTTGAGTTCACAATCACATACAAAATTTTACACTTTAACTTCTCCCCACCACACTTTATGGTATGCTTGTCACAATTTACATCTATACATTTTGCATATCTTTTCACATATTTTAATTGTTATTTGTAATACTTTTCTCTATTTTTTACTAGAAATAAAAGTTACTCACTTACCACTATTACAATAATACAATATTCTGTGTTTATATATATTAACTTTACCAATGAGTTTCATACTTTTCTTATGCTATTTTACTGCTGTTCATTGTCCTTTCATTTCAGATTGAGGAACTCCCTTTAGCATTTTTTGCAAGGCAGGTCAAGTGGTGATGAACACCCTCAGTTTTCGTTTGCTGAAAAAAGCATTTTTCTGTCCCTTATTTCTGAAGGATAGCTTAACAGATTAAATGTTATTTGTTGGTAGTTTTCTTTTTTTTTTCCTGCACTTTGAATAAACAATCCCACTCCCACATGGCTTGCAATATTTCTGCTGAAAAAATCTGCCAATCGTCTGGCTGTTCCTTTGCATGTAATAAGTCACTTTTGTCTTGCTGCTTTCAAAACTCTCTTTGTCTGTAACTTTTGACAATTTGATTATAATGTGTTTCCATGTGTATTTCTTTGAGTTCATCCTATCTGATGGCCTTAGGATGATACTCATTTCCTTTTCAAGATTTGGGAAGTTTTCAGTCATTATTTCTTTGAATAAGCATTCTCCTTCTTGGACTCCCATAATGTGTATATTTGTACACTTGATAATATCCCATAAGTCCCTTAAGCTTTCTTCATTCTTTTTTCTTTGGGGGTGATTTGTTCTGTATAAGATGACAATGTGGGCTTCCCTGGTGGCACAGTGGTTGAGAGTCCACCTGCCGATGCAGGGGACACAGGTTTGTGCCCCAGTCCGGGAGGATCCCACATGCCGTGAAGCAGCTGGGCCCGTGAGCCATGGCCGCCAAAACAAAAAAAAAGATGACAATGTTATGCAGGTGTAGAAAATTGCAAAGAATATTTTCAGTGATGAAAACCCTGAACAAAGTACACCCCAGAAAGAAAATGGGCCTAGATATTTCTGCACTTCTTGTGATTTTAGACTCCTGTTTTTTCCCCTTAACCCTGAGATTTACGTAACATGGGTTTTAAGACACACAGACTTTTGTTTGGTTATTCTCCTGTAAAAGGTTCCATTAACAATGGTATTAGCCCAAACAGTGGGCATTTTCTAAATGTTATTGGGGGCCTTGATTCATCAAAGGCACAGACTTATACTTAAATTTTCTTCAGTAATTTTCTAGTAACAAATCAAGGTCTAAATTAGTCACAGAAAGAGAAATATTGTTTGTTGTTATTTTTCTTATGCCATATCCCCAAGTTTTTCAGACTCATTTGAGTAAAAGCTTGAGTGAGTAAGAGATAGAGCTGAGTGAGGTATCTGAGCTATGAAATATAACACTGCAAGATGTCATTTTTATTCAGGAAATAGGGAATATTTAAGTCATATAAATTCTTATTCTAAAATATTTACACCTACTTCACAGTATGCACATTTTCCTATGTAGACGAGTCTTATTTCCATTTCTTCAGTTAAGTTAAAGCTACATGTTCCTCTTTCCCCACATGTTTTTGCTTATTAGTATATTTCTTGAGCTGTTTTTATGTTATTTCTTTCCTTTATGGAATTTTTAAAACTTGGAACATCAAGTACTAAAGATGTATGTTTTCATCTGACAGTTACACCAGAGGTTGACTGTCTAGTTGAGAAGATTGAATCTATAGCTTGTATTTGTTTTTAAAATTAAACTGATCCTGGATAAAAGTTAATTTTTTTAGGAGTTAGTCCTTGACCACTAGTTTGATACAATCTCCACTTTAGGTAACCTCTTTCACCAGCAGGACTGTTATTCTCCTAACTAACTGTGTAAGTTAAGATGACTAAATATATAAGTGCTTAAAATGCAATAAATAGATCTTCTATATAAAAAAAAGGAGAAGGAAAGAAAAGACCTCTAAATTGGAAATGTAGAGGTATAACTATCTCTATTCACAGATGACACAATCCTACACACGGAAAATCCCAAAGAATCCACCAAAAAGCTACTAAAGCTAATAAACAAATTCTGAAAATTTCCAGGGTTCAAGGTAACACAAAAAAATCAGTTGTTCTATAAACCAGGAATGAACAATTCAAAAAGCAAATTAAGAAAACAATCCCATTTACAGTAGCATCCAAAAGAGTAAAATTTTTAGAAATAAATTTAGCCAAGGAGGTGGAAGACTTGTACACTGAAAACTATAAAACATTGCTAAAAGATATTTAAAAGAACTTAATAAATAAGAAGAAATCCTCTGTCCACGAATTGGAAGACTTCTATTGTTAGGATGTCAGGACTACCCAAAGCAATTTACAGATTCAATACAATCTCTATCAAAATTCCAACAAGGTTTTTTCAAAACCTGATGGAAAAGCTGATCCTCACATTTAAGTGGAATTGCATTGTATCTCCAATAGCCAAAACAACATTGAAAGAGAAGAACAAAGGTGGAGGACTCACATTTCCTGATTTCAAAACTTACTACAAAACTACAGTATTCAAAACACTGTGGTACTGTCATAGGGACAGACATATAGACCAATAGAATAGCATTGAGAGTTCAACAATAACCTCATATGTCTTTGGCCAATTGACTTTTGACAAGGATGCCATTCAATAGGAAAAGAATTTTCTCTTCAAGGAATATTACTGGGACAACTGCATGTCCACATACAAAAGAATGAAGTCAGACTTCTACTTCACACAATACACAAAAAGTAGCTCAAAATGGATCAATGACAAACATAAGAGCTAAAACTAGAAAACTCAAAGAAGAAAACACAGGAGTAAACTTTCATGATTTTGGATTTATCAATGAATTCTTAGATATAACACAAAATGAACAAGCAGCAAAAGAAAAAACAGATGAATTAGACTTCATAAAAATTAAAAGCCTTTGTGAATCAAAGGGCATTATTAATAAAATGAAAATACAACTTATAGCATGGGAGAAAATATTTGCATATCATGTATCTGAAAAGGGTCTATTATCCAAAATATATAAAAAATACAACTCAATAACAAAAAGCAAATGACCCAATAAAAAACTGAGCAAAGGTGGCCTTGAATAGACATTTCTCAAAAAAAGATATACAAATGGCCAAAAGCACATCAAAGGATTCTCAACATCACTGGTCATTAAGGAAATGCAAATGAATGTGGTAATGAGATACCACATCACACCGATTAAGGTAGCTATTTTTTTCAAAAGTGAAAATAGCAAGTGTTGGTGAGGATGAGAAATTGGAACTTTCATAAATTGCTGGTAGGAATATAAAATGGTTTAGTAACTATGTGAAACAATTTGGTGGTTCCTCAAGAAGTTAAACATAAAATTACAATATGAACACCCCTATTCCATTCCTATGTAGATACCCCCAAATAATTGAAAACAGGTGTTCAAACAAGTATGTGTAAATGAGTGTTCATAGAAGCATTATTTACAACAGTCAAAAGGTAGAAGCAATCCACGTGTTCATTAGCTGATGAACAGATAAATAAAATACACATACAATAGAATATTAATCAGAAATAAAGTTCTGAGATATGCTACAACAGGGATGTATCTTGCAAACGCTATGATAAGTGATATAAATGAGATGCACAAAAAACATGTGGTATGTTTTCACTTGTATAAAACATGTAGAATGGATAAATTCATAGAGACAAAAAGCAAGTTAGATGCTACCAGGGGCTTGGAGAAGGGGGATAATGGTCAGTTTTGTCTTAAGGTATACTGGGTTTCTATATGGGAACATAAAAAGTTTTAGAAATAAATAGTGGTGATGATTGCATTGTGAAGGTAATTAATGCCACTGAAGTGTAGACTTGAAAATGGTAAATATGGCCAATTTTATATTAAATGAATGAATAAATAAATAAAACAGACAAAAGTTGTCCAAATGTATGTTTACTATAGATATCTGGTAATAAAGCTCTATTTGTAAGTATAACTTGTTGAGAAGGCCATGGAATTCTGATAACTTTTACTGGGAAAAACTAATCAAACTTTGGAAATCTGCTGATATGGGAAAAATATAAAGACTTATCTATGTAAATAATGTCCTATTATTGCTTTCTAAAGAAGACTTAAGATTCATAATCATGCTTGTATTAAGTAATCTTGTGTGGTTTTAGTAAAAACTATACAAAGAAGCTCATCATAAATTTCCCAGTCTTATTATCCCAGATTATTTTTCATATAAGATTCTTAGCACTAATATTAAAGAGATAATTTAAGGCTTTGAAATTCCATTTCTATGACTTTGTTCCTACTATGCCCAAACTGGAACGCTGTCATCAACTTTATTGTAAATTTTAAAACAGGTTTTGAGCAAAAAATTAAGAAATCATTTTTGGGTAATCATAGAAACTTTCTAACTTTCTGAACTTGTCTCGATCTGAAGATAAGAACATGAAAATGTAAATTTTCTTTCTTTAAGCTCTCTAACACAGTTGCAAGAAAGTGCCAACCACAGAGTTAGTATATACCTTATGCCAACCTTGGCAGCCACGTGGTCCATCACAACCTTAACTTCAATAGGCATTTCATACTGTGTAACACACTTGATAATGTAAGTAGCTGGTTCATTAGTCTATGGTATGATGTCACAGAATTGTGTACCATCTACTAAAGGTAAATTGATTTTCCTTAGTGTCAAATGAGTCAGATTAAATCAGAAAGGCAATCACAGAGTTCTCCTTTCTTTGAAGTTAAATGACTACAAATACTTCTCACACCTCTGTATGGTTCAAGTTATGCAGAAAGGTTTAATAGATGCATATAAGACCATTGCAGCAGGAGAAGCGGGGGTGGACATGCAACTAGAAGAGTAAGCTCTAGGCTGAACAGTGAATCAAAGCCCAGGAAAATCCTCTCTGCCACTGCCATATCTGGGAAAGCTACCATTGCCACTTCAATAACTACTTATAGCAAAATGATATTTCTATCTCCATTGCAACTAGAGCTGTGATATAGAAAAATGGTGCCATCGCTGTAGTAAGCTGCAGATTCAGGAAGGTTTTAGCTTCAAAACTATTCCATCACTACTGTGATCAAATCTGGTAAAATAAATGTCTTGCATCCTTCCTTTCTTCTCACATATCTCAGTTCCAAATTGGTAAAACTACTGCAGAACCCAAACTTTAAGAAGATTGGAAAGGATATTGAACAAGTTAATCATATTATCCACCACACAAGAAAAGCACAAATTTTGCATTTGTTTTCCCTTTCTTTAACAAAATATAAGACTCACTGATTTTGATAAAAGGAATTCTACTGAGTCAAAGATCAAGACAGGATTTCCATGCTCTATCAGTCTGAACTTGAAACTGAAGGTCAACACAAGTTACGGATAATACACATATTGAAGGACAACTTTAACCTTTAGGAATGCAAAATTTATTTCTTTAGTGAATAGCAAATAGGTCTTCTTTTGTTTCTTTGTTTTGTTTTGTTTTTAAACACTAACCATTTGAACATATTAAGTCTTATCTCAGAATTCAACTTAACTTAGAAACTTGAACACTATTCTATAATTAGATTTCTAAGCCCTGATTATCTTTGGAGCACTGTCTATAGTTTAGATGTACCTCTGTAAATTTCTACTGCTGCTCAGGGAAAAGATTTATGAAAGTCTAAATTCAAGTGCATTATCCTTATTTCTTATTAATCTGCCTTCCTACACATAACTGTAAAAAAGTTCTGATCTGCACAATGCATTAACTCCACAATTTTATCACCATTACTTCACTGGCACACAGTCTAAATCAGTCATAGTCATTTTGATTATTATTAGTTTACGATGAAACAGAGATAATCTAAACAGTTATAATATATTCTTACACAAATAATAAGAAACACTGAAACTCAATGGCATCAGGAAAAAATGTCTTAAACTTCATTAATAGATGCAGTTATATCATTACTTCTGTTGATGTACTTTAAATGTGTTTTGAAGGAATAATGTTCTGATGTATCTTTGGTGTGTGTGAGTGTGCATGCAGGCATGTGTGCATGTATGTGTGTTTTACAACAAAAACCGTTTCATATTTCAAGGGTAACTATCTAAGGACCAGTTCTGTACACTCTCAAAATACCAAAGGCCTTTTGCCCTCCTATTTTTCTTTCTACATAAGGTTTAGAAAACTTGATGAATTAGTGTCATTACTAAATTGTGCATCATCACAGATTGAATGTTTAGTATTAGTGCTTTAGCCATTGACCCATATGCAATGCTGTATTTGCATTTTCAAGAAATAGAGTTACAATTTTAGTTTACTAGTTTAAGGTTTCAAGCAGGAATGATAAAACTATGTAAAAGACAAAATACAATAGCTTTTTATGGTGTTCCTGCATTGAAATTTCAATTGCAATATAGACGGTATTTATTTTAAAATACTTTCCTGAAAGATGGCTCAGAGGACTATCCTGATAATATTATAATGCATTCATTTCTTTCTCTGAATTTTATCTATTAAAAATTCACTTTAAATTCAGAGAAAGTGAAAGAAGAGGAGGATGAGGATCAAGAGAAACAAAGCTGAAAAAATGTATTACTAAATCAAAGAATTTTCAGGCAAAGTCACATTAACATTGGAAAAAGAAAATGACAATGATATTTTAAAGGATACTGCAAATGCAGACAATGTACCTGTGAAACTATTTATGATTCTTTGATTTCTACAAATCTTTAAGAAGAATAAATAAGAAGAGTAAAAAAGAACATTGTCTTTTTCATCAAACTGAATATTTTCTGTGTTTAAACTGTCCCATTTACTTACTCAATCTTCATCTAGGACAAATTCTAAGTGTAGTATTTGTCATAGAATCTTTAACCATACTTTTAAAAGTAAAATTACTTTGGCATATAATAAAGGAACAAAATATAACAGATTAAAGAGAAAATTTCACAGTATTATAATTAGCATAAGATATATAGACTTTGAACATAATGGAAAACCAGTACAGAAACAAAGAAATTCAGCCTTTGGTTGGATGCTGTTGAACTGGAAACCCATAAAAGTCTTATACACAAATGTTCTTCCTTAGTTGGTAAGCACATCTATAAAAATTAATATTTATACAGGAGAAGAGTTGGAGACATAGGGAAGGGAAAGTAAAATTAGATAGATCATTGTTCCATGGATTTAGGATGGAATTTTTAGGGTTTCTGTTTGTTTGTTTGTTTTGGTTGGCTGGTTTTTGCTGTTTTTTTAAGCATGACTCTGCCTCATCATGAAGTGCTTGCCATTAGATATCCTGCTTACAGTCTGAAACTAGCAGGTAATCATAAAACATAACACACTACTTTCTATCTTCATGGAGATACACTTTTGTGTATTTCATTTATCCAACTGTGAATCTCACAGTAAACACAAGGAAAAAATAGTAAATAAATAAGTAAAATAAAATAACAAAGTACTAACACTAAACAAAACCAACAAAATACAAGGGGAAAGAGAAAGAGAAGAAGAAAGTAATAGAGAGGAACCACAAAATTAGCTAGAAGACAATTGTTTAAATGGCAATAAGTACATGCTTACCAATAATTATTTTAAATGTAAATGGAATAAATTCACCAATCAAAAGATATAGAGTGGTTAATAGACAAAAAATGAAATAAAACAAAACAAAATCCATCTGTATGCTGCCTGCAAGAGACTCACTTCTGATGTAAGAACACACAAAGACTGAAAGTGAAGGATGGAAAAATATATTCCATGCAAATGTAAATGAAAAGAAAGCTGTAGTAAGTATATTTATATCAGATAAAATAGACTTTAAAACTAAGACTGCAATAAAAGACAAAAAAAGCATTACATAGTGATAAAGGGGTCAATTCAGCAAGAAGATATAACAATTGTAAATACATATGCACACAACACAGTAACACCTAAATACATAAAGCAAATATTAACAAATATAAAGGAAGAAATTGAAAGCAATGCAATAATAGTTGGAGACTTTAACACTCACTTACATCAATGGATAGATCATCCCAACAGAAAACCAGTAAGTTTCATCGGACTTACACTACATGTTACATCAGATAAATTTAACACATATATACAAAACATTTCATCCAAAAGCAGCAGAATACACATCCTTGTCAAGTGAACACGGAACACTCTCCAGTATAGATCACATGTTAGGTTACAAAGCAAGTCTCAATAAATTCAAGAAGATTGAAATCACATCAGACATCTTCTCCAACCACAGTGACATGAAACTAGAAGTCAATCACAAGAAATAAATGGGAAAAGCACAAAAAAATGGGGATTAAACAGCATGTTACTATCATCAAAGAAAGCAAAGGAGAAATTTTAAAATACTGAGAGACAAATGAGAACAGAAATACAACATACCAAAATTTATAGAATGCAGCAAAAGCAGTTCTGAGAAGGAAGTTCATAGCAATAGAGGCCTACATCAAGAAACAAGAAAAGCCCAAAACAAAAAATCTAACTTTACACCTAAAGGAACTAGAAAAAGAAGAACAAAAGAAGCCCAAAATTAGTAGAAGGAAGGAAACAATAAAGATAAGAATGGAAATAAATAAAATTAATACTAAAAGACTTTATTAATGAAAAATGAAAATTGTATTATTGAAAATTAATGAATCTAAAAGCAGTTTCTTTGAAAAGATAAATAAAGTTGAAAAGCCATTAGTTAGCCTATTCCATAAAAATAGAGAGAGAGAGCTCAAATAAATAACATCAGAAATGAAGGAGAAGAAATTACTACTGATACCACAGAAATACAAAGCATCATCATAAGAGAATACTACAAACAATTATATACCAACAGGAATGGACAACCTAGGAAAAATGGATAACTTTCTAGAAACATGCAATCTGTCAAGATTGAATCATGAAGAAACAGAAAATCTGAATATAGGCATACCTCATGTTAATGTACGTTGGTTTACTGTGATTCACAGTAATTGATTTTTTTAACAAATTGAAGGTTTGTGGAAACTCTGCTTCAAGCAAATCTATCAGCACAATTTTTCCAACAGCATATGCTCACTTCATGTCTCTGCGTT
The DNA here is from genome assembly GCF_963455315.2 of Globicephala melas. NCBI lineage: Eukaryota > Metazoa > Chordata > Mammalia > Artiodactyla > Delphinidae > Globicephala > Globicephala melas. The sequence goes on along the minus strand of NC_083318.1, from coordinate 129,004,994 downwards.
ACATCTTGGTAATTCTCACAATATTTTAAACTTTTTCCTTATTATTAGATTTATTTTGATGATCTGTGATCAATTATCTTTCATGTTACTGTTGTAATGATTTTGGGGAAACCACAAACCACACCCATATTAGAGAGTGAAATTAATTGATAAATGTTATGTGTGTTCTGACTACTCCACCAATGAGCCACTACTCCATCTCTCTCTGTCTCTCAAACCTCCCTATTCCATGAGACAAAACAGTATCGAAATTAGGCCAATTAATAACCCTACAGTACTCTCTAAGTGTACAAATGAAAGGAAGAGTCACATGTCTCTCACTTTCAATCAAAAGCTAGAAATGGTTAAGCTTACTGAGAAAGGCATGTAAAAAGCTGAGACAGGTCAAAACATAGGCCTCTTGCAACAAACAGTTAGCCCAGTTGTGAATGCAAAGGAAAATTAAAGTGCTACTCCAGTGAACACATGAATGATAAGAAAGTGAAACAGCCTTATTGCTGATATGGAAAAAGTTTTAGTGGTCTGGATAGAAGATCAAACCAGCCACAACATTCCCTTAAGCCATAGCCTAATTCAGAGCAAGGTCCTATGGCTCTTCAATTCTATGAAGACTGAGAGAGGTGAGGAAGTGCAGAAGAAAAGTCTGAAGCTAGCAGAGGTTGGTTCATCAGGTTTAAGTAAAGAAGCTGTCTCCATAACATAAAAGTATGAGATGAAGCAGCAAGTGCTGGTGTAGTAGCTGCAGCAAGTTATTCAGAAAAGCTTGCTAAAATAATTAATGAGGGTGGCTACACTAAACAATCGATTTTCAATGCAGATGAAACAGCCTTCTATTGGAAGAAGATGCCATCTAGGACTTTATAGCTAGGGAAGAGAAGTCAATGCCTGGCTTCAAATCTTCACAGGACAGGCTGACTCTCTTGTTAGGGGCTAATGCAGCTGGTGACTTTCAGTTGAAGCCAATGCTCATTTACCATTCAGAAAATCCTAGGGTCCTTAAGAATTATGCTAAATCGACCCTGCCTATGTGCTATACATGGAAAAACACAACCTGAATAAGAGCATATTTGTCTACAACATAGTTTACTGAATATTTTAAGCCCACTGATGAGGCCTACTACTCAGAAAAATAGATTTCTTTCAAAATATTGACAATGCACCTGGTCACCCAAGGGTTCTGATGGAGATACACAATTAGACTGATGTTGTTTTCATGCCTGCAACACATCTATTCTGAAGCCCATGGATCAAGGGGTAATTTTGACTCTCAAGTCTTATTATGTAAGAAATACATTTTGTAAGTCTGAAGCTGCCATAGATAGTGATTACTCTGATGGATTAGGGCAAAGTCAATTTGAAAACTTCTGGAAAGGATACACCATTCTAGGTGCAATGAAGAACATTTTTGATTTATGGAAAGAGGTAGAAATATCAACATTCACAGGAGTTTGGAAGAATTTGATTTCAACTCTCATGGATGAATTTGAGGAGTCAAGACTTTAGTGGAGGAAGTAACTTCAACATGTAGTAAAAATAACAAGAGAACAATAATTTAAATTGGAGCCTGAAGATGTGACTGAATTGCTGTAATCTTACATTAAAAATTCAATGAATGAGGAGTTGCTTCTTATGGATAAGCAAAGAAAGTGTTTCTTGAGATGGAATCTACTCCTGATAAAGATGCTGTGAAGGTTGTTGAAATGTCAGCAAAGGACTTAGAACATTACATGTACTTAGTTGATAAAACAGTGGCAGGGTTTGAGAGGATTGACTCCAATTTTCAAAGTTTTACTGTGGGTAAAGTGCTATCAAACATCATTGCATGCTACAGAGAAATTGCTCATGAAAGGAAGAGTCAATAACTTCAGCAAACTTCACTGTTGTCGTATTTCAAGAAATTGCCACAGTCACCATAATACTCACCAACCACCACCCTGATCAGTCATCAGTCATTAACATCAAGGCAAGATACTGCACCAGCAAAAAGATTATGACTCACTGAAGGCTCAGATGATGGTTAGCATTTTTCAGCAATAAAGTATTCTTAAATTAACATGTGCTCATTTTTTTTAGACATAATCCTACTGCACACTTAACAGTCTGCAGTATAGTGTAAACATAGTTTTATATGCACTGACAAACCAAGAAATTAGTGTGACTCACTTTATTTTGATATTCACTATTGCAGTGGTCTGGAACCAACCCGCAATGTCTCTGAGGTATGCCTGCAGATCTATCACTAATGAGGAGATTGAAACAGTAATCAAAAATCTCCAAAAAGTATATATTATATACATATATATTTATATGTATATCTGAGTTACTTTGCTGCATTCCTGAAACTAACACAACATTGTAAATGAACTTTGCTTCAATAAAAAAATTTACAAAAAAAGAAAAAAAGAAATCTCCCAACAAGGAAAAGCCCAGAATAAGATGGCTCCACTGGTGCATTCTACAAAACAGTCAAAGAAGAATTAATACCTATCCTTTCCAAACTCTTCAAAAAATTTAAGAGGCGGGAAACTTTCCAAACACATTTTATGAAGGTAGTATTACCCTGGTAACAAAACTAGGCAAGGACATCACAAAAAAGAAAATCACAGGCCAATATCCTTGATGAACATCGATGTAAAAATCCTCAACCAAATCTTAGCAAATCAAATCCAATAACTGACTAAAAGGATCATACACCATAATCAAGTGGCATTTACTCTAGGGATGTTAGGATGGCTCAACAAATACAAATCAATAAACATGATAAATCACACTAAGAGTATGAAGGATAAAATCATATCATCTCAACAGATGCAGGAAAAATATCTGATAATATTCAACAACAATTTATGATAAACCCTCTCAACAAAGTGGATGTTGAGAGAATGGACTTCAATATAATAAAGGCTATATATGACAAACCCACAGCTAACACCATACTCAACGGTAAAAAGTTGAAACCTTTTCCTCTAAAATCAGGAACAAGACAACAATGTGCACTCTCACCACTTTTATTCAATATAGTATTGAAAGTCCTAGCCACAACAGTTACGCAAGAAAAAGAAATAAAAACATCCAAATTGGAAAGGAAGAATTAAAATTGTTACTATTTGGAGATGGCAGGATACTATATATAGAAAACCCTAAAGATGCTACCAAAGAAATTTTAGAACTAATAAATGAATTCAATAAAGTTACAGGATACAAAATCAATATCTATACACTAATAAAAACTATCAGAAAGAGAAATTAAGAAAACAATCCCACTTACAACTGCATCAAAAAGAATAAAATACCTGGGAATAAATTTAACTAAGGAGGTCAAAGACCTGTACTCTGAAAACATAAGACACTGATGAAAGAAAGTGAGGAAGACACAAATAAATGGAAAAATATACTCTGCTCAAGAATTGGAAGAATTAAGGTATTTAAAAATGTCCATTATACCCAAATCAATCTATAGATTCAATGCAGTCCCCATCAAAATGGTAATGGCATATTTCACAGAACTAGAAAAAATATTTCTAAAATTTGTAGGTAACAATTAATGTCCTTTAATAACCAAAACAACCTTGAGAAAGAAGAACAAAGCTGGAAGTAACATGCTCCCTGATTTCAAACTATACTATCAAGCCATAGTAATTACAACAGTATGGTACTGGCACAAAAACTGACACGTAAATCAATGAAACAGAATTGAGAGCCCAGAAATAAATCCACACATATACGGACAATTAATTTATGACAAATGAACCAAGAACGTACAATAGAGAAAAAAGTCTCTTCAATAAAATGGTGTTGGGAGAAATGAGCAGCCACATGGAAAAGAATGAAACTAGACCACTATCTTACACCTTATATAAAAATTAACTAAAAATGGACTGAAGGCTTGAATGTAAGACCTGAAATTATAAAATTCATAGAAGAAAACATAGGTGGTAACTTCATTGATACTGGTCTTAGAGTTTTTGTGGATCTGACTTCAAAGGCAAGGGAAACAAAATAAAAAATAACTGTGTGGGACTACATCAAATTAAAAAGCTTCTACATAGTGAAGGAAACCACCATAAAAATGAAAAGGCAACTAAATGGGAAACGACACTTGCAAATCATATATCTGATAAGCGGTTAATATCCAAAATACATAAAGAATTCATCCAACAAAACACCAAACAGGCAGATTAAAAAATGGCCTGAGAGTCTGAGTAGACATTTTTCCAAAGATGACATACAGATGGCCAACAGGCACATGAAAAATGTTCAACGTTATTAATTACCAGGGAAATGCAACTCAAAACCCTAATGAGATTTCACCTAACACCCGTTAGAAAGGCTATTATCAAAAAGACAAGAAAAAACAGATGTTGGAGAGGATGTGGAGAAAAGAGAATCTTCATACATTATTGGTGGGAATGTGAATTACTGCAGCTTCTATGGAAAACAGTATGGAGATTCCTCAAAAAATTAAAAATAGAATTACCATATGACCTAGGCTTTTCACTTCTGGGTATTTATCTGAAGAACACAAAACCACTAATTCAAAAAGATATATGCACCCCTATGTTCATTGCAGCATTATTTACAGCAGCTAAGATGTAGAAACAACCAAAGTATTCACTGAAGGATGAATGGATAAAGAAGAAGTGATACAAATATATATAATAGAATACTACTTTGCTAGAAAAAAGAATGAAATCCTGCCATTTGTGACAACATGGATGAAACTTGAGGATATTATGCTAAGTAAAATAAGTCAGAAGGAGAAAGAAAAATACTATATGATTTTACTTGTATGTGAAATCTAGAAACAAAATGAAAGAAAAAACAAACAAAAGAAAAGTAAACTACTTATAGGTACAGAGAACAGATTAGTGATTATCAAAGGAGAAGGTGGTTGGAGGTTGGGCAAAATGGATAAAGGGGGTCAACTCTATGGTGATGGATGGTAAACAGACTTGTGACGGTGATCACTCTGTAGTATATACAGGTATTGAAGTACAATGCTCTATAAATGAAAGTTATATATGAAAAATTTTTTTAAAGTTTAAAGAATTCAATGGGCATGGTTATGCTTGCATGTAATGCCTGGAACTGCTACCCCTGCCTTGCAACCAGGAGGGAACACAACACTGACAGACTGAAATTGGCAGACTAGAAGAGGAAAAGCCTCTGATTCTTTGCTACTATTAAGCCACAAATTAACCTAAAATATTTCCCCTAGATATTTTGTTATATAGTATTACATGCATCTTGACATTTAATTCAGTTTGGATTGTCTATTTGGTTATTTGTAGCCCAAAGAATTCCAACTGATACAATAAATGTCTTTTATATATACCTCCCCCAAAAAGAACAATTCAGAGTATCTCTGTATTAGTTGTCTTTTGCTGTTTGACAATTCAGTCACTTAACCCTCATTTATTATTTCAAAGTCCTGTAGGACAGAGGTCAGGGTAGACTCAAATGGTCCGGTCTCACAATGTTGAAATCAAGGTCTTGGCAGAAATGGGCTCTTCTCTGGAGGCTGTGGGGAAGAATCATCTTTCAGGCTCATCTAAGTTGTTAGCTGAATTCAGTTCCATGACTTTGGAGGATCCTTTTTTTCCTTCATTGCTGTCAGCCAGGGATTGCTCCTGGCTTCTGGAGACAACTCTCCTGTCATTGCATAGGATGCCCTCCATCTTCAAGCCAACAACAGTATTTCAACATTAGGCTTCCAATTTCTCTGACCTCCCCTTTTCCTACTAGGTTGAGAAAACTCTCTGCTTTCAAAGGGCTCATATAATTATATGATTAGGCCCACCTGATAATCCAAAGCAACCTCTTTATTTTAAAGCAAATTGATCGGTCATCTTAATTATATCTGCAAAGTCCTTTTTGCCATGGTAGGTAACATATTCACAGCCATAAAATATTATCATATTCATAGTCCCAAGTTGCTAGGGCAGGTAATCTTGGGTGGAGGGGGCATTTTTAGAGTTCTGTCTGTCACATTCATTTAGAAAAAACCCAACTTTTAGATTTCTGCCAATAAAAATATGTAATTTCTAGAAATTTTTCTTTTAAATTTAAAAAGACTTTCCTTTTGGTTCAGTTGTCAGTTTTGAAAAATTAATTTTCAGATCATTTGTTCTGTGAAGAGAATAACTTCAAAAGAATATTCAAGTAAATAAATAGTTGATGGGTTTGAAGCAGAGAAGCTTCACGGAGATAACAGCAGAAAAGCAGTGATGTGCAAATTGTTGAGCTAAGAAAGTGAGTTCACCATTCCCACATAAATCCAGGAACGCCTTCAAAACACAGTCTGTGCTCTGCTTCTGCGCATCAGAGAAATCAAGGGGCCCACAACAGTGTCAGATTATCCCACAGAGGTTTGTTGTGCAGGATGTTTCCTGACTGATTGCATCCTTGGGAGTGTATTTGATTACGTTTCTAGCAATTCAGTTGTAAACAAATACTTGGTGCTGTTATCTTTAATAAGCCTCTAAGAGAAATGATAGCTGAATCGTTTGGGGATTTCTTTGATTGGGCCAAGTCTTCCCAGGCATTTCAGACATTGATGAAAGCAGTATTTTCTTTCTGATATTTAGTTGTTTCATTAACCAGGAAAAAATATATTGAACAATCCCTCAGAGCTAATATGGTTGAAAAAACGGTGGTGAAAAGTGTCATAATGGAGGAATCGTTTCTGTGGATGCAAGCTGTTAAGGTGAGGAAGGATGTCTATAAACTAATGTGAAGTGCATCTTTTAAACCAGTATATTAAATGGCATTCTGAACAGAAGGCTACTCATGTCTTAATACTACATGAATCATAATTTCGAGGAAGCCAGCATAAAAAGCCAACATTAGAGTTAGACTGATTCAAATTTTCAGTCTAGCTCAACTTCATACCACATTTTCATAGCTATAACTTCCCTATTATCCAGGTTGAATTCTCCTTGTGATAAAAAAATGTATAGTAAGTCCTCAGTCATGTGCAGCTGAAGGGGTCCAAAGGTAAGTTTTGCTAAGACAATGCTTGTTGCATGCAGCGGGATTTTCATGGGTCTTTCTCATGGCAGCTCCACTGCACTCTTCCTGTTCTAAAGAAAAATTTTCAGAAACAATGGAGATGGTGTCTGTGTGTCTTTGATCCCAAACATCTCTGAAGCAGACTCAGAAGGCAGCATTACTTCCAAGGGAAACTACAGATTTTTCAGGGGCCAGAAAGGCAAAGAATATGAGGCCTTGAGGTGCTCAGATTTGTCCCTGCCTGATTCATCTATAGCAGGCAGAGTAAGGGACATACACCTGACTGAATTCACACAGCTTTACAGTGCAAGGCACTTAAGAGACATACAGTTGATATTAGGTATTGATTGAGAGTCAGTTAATCTTTCAACTAAAATAACTAGGGTAAGGTATAATAGTCACACTCCCACATTCAATAAGTATGGAAATCATTAGGGAAGAACTTACTAAGACACCATTAAGAGTAAAACTATTTGTGAGGAATGAGAGTTATAAAACATTTACTTGAAGTCACTATTTCAAAAAATTCAAAAGCATATGTCTGACAAGAATGTCAAATAATAAATATGAATGTAAAATTTTTATCATTGTGATTTGTGGAATAAGAAAAAGTGAAAATTGCTTTGTACTGGTATACAAATTCATTATTTTTTGTGATGTTTAAAAATTACAAAGTTGTCTTAAGTAGTTGAATGAGCAAAGGGCTTTCAGATTTGGGATTTCTCTGTCTGAAATGTGTTGGCCTGCATAATTTCCTATCTATTAATGGTGACATAGGCACTTTTTAAAATATGGCAACATTTGTCTGAGAAGGGTCATCCAATAACATGGTTGAAAGTATCAGTAAAGCACACACTTTTTTATCCTGCTGTGTCTGCTGCTTTAGAGATGTTGAAAGCATGTGAGATTTCTGGCCTGCTAGGAAGCATGAATGACCCTAAGACTTTTTAAAGGGATTATGAATGGTGGACTGTGGTAATGCCTTTCATTGGTTTCCATTTGTTGGATTCCCTGTTATCCACAATGTTTTTAAGTCATTCAAATGTCATATTAGTTACAGTGGCTAAAAACCTTTTAAGGGAACTATCTGACTTCCAGACTACAGGGAAATGGTTCCATCTCTAACCCTTTTTATAAGTTAAGGTTATGTTTTGTTTTTGACTAGCCAGCCTGGTAGGCATTTAAGTTTTTTGATTTACACAATATTTAAAATAAAATATTTTTATAATTTGAAATAATTTTCAGATATTGAAAGCTACTTTCCATATAGAAAAACAGAGTCTGGTGTGATAGTGGAAATTGGGAAGAACATGGATGAGATGTGAAAATCTCTATTCTTGCTAAACTATCCACAGTAGCAATGGAACAGACTAACAGGTCAAATAGAGCTGCTGAAGAGGAACTGCTCCAATTATTCGATTTGGGTAATAATTCATAATGAATCTTTAGGCTACATATTTGTTAATATATTTATTCAAAAATATGCAAGGCCATGTGGTAGGCATTTCAGCTTCCTTTATTCAGGGAGAATAAAAGAATTTATATATTCTGGTTGACAATGGGAAAATAGACAAAATAATAAAATAAAGAAAATGAATAAAGAAAGCAATGGGGTGGGTGTTCCATAACAGAGAATAACAGGTTTGGGTGAGTATTGGTTCAAAAAGATGTTGCTGGAAAGAGAATTCATCTAGCAAGAGAGAATCATTCAAGGAAAACCCTCTGTGAGGACATAGTATGTTAAGTTGAAAGCTGAAGTGTGAGAAAAGTCAGTCATAGGAAGAGTAGAGAAAAGCTTTTTTAAAGCTCTTTAAAGAGAACAGTGCACGTCTAAAGAGTTTAAAGCATGAAAAAAGTGTTGCTTTTGAGAAAATGGAAGACTAGCGACCTGAAACTTAAGAAGTGAGTCCAGAGTACAAATATAATGCAGCCTATCCACCAGCTTATAGACACCAGCCCCAGGACCACTGCAGCACTTTCACCTGTAATGACAGGACCCAGCCCACCCACCAGCAGGTTGGCAACAGACCGGGGATCCCTGGGCCCTGACCCCACCCACCAGCAGGCCAAGACCAGCTCTGAGAAACCACGGACCCATCAGCCAGCTGCCCTGACCTACCAGTTGGCCTATACAAGCTTTAGGACATCCCAGACCCTGTAGCCAGCTGTGTCAGGAACAGGCCCTGCCCACTAGCAGGCCAACACCAGCTCAAAGACTCCTAGGGCTCTATAGCCAGTGATTCCAGGATTCAGCCCCACCCAACTGTGATACAGCACCAGTTCTGGGACCTCTAGGTCCTGCAGCCATAGACACTACCTGGCTCTGCATATCATTGGGTCTAGCCCCTGGGCCCTGGCCTCACCAACCAGTGGGCAGGCATCAGCCCAGGGACCACTGCAGCCCCACAGCCTGCTTTGTCAAGATTCAGCCAACAAAACAGGAGGCTGGCACCAGACCAGGTTGCCCCAACCCCAGCCTTGCCCATCAGCAGGCCAACCAGCTCTGTAACACCTTGGGACCCTGAGTCAGTGGCCCCAGGATCCAGCCCTACCCACCAGAGGGTGATACCAGCTTCAGGACTCCTTGGACCCCGCAGTCAGAGAATCTGGAAATCAGCCCAGTGAGCTGGCACTAATGTCAGGACACCCTGGGCCCAGGCTCTGCCCACCAGTAGGCACCAGCTCTGAGGCACCTTGGATCCCTAAGCCAGCCACACTGGGATCCAGCCCCACTCACCAGTGGGCCAGCATCAGCTTTAAGACACCCAGGAACCCACAGCCAGCCATGTCAAGAACAAGCCCCACTCACCAGCAGGCCAACATTAGATGCAGAAACCATGGCCACACAACAGCCCACCCCAGGTCCTGGCTCTGCCCACCAATGGGCCAATCTAGGCCCAGGACACCCTAGGATTCTGCAGCCAGACGTCTGTGACCTGACCCCACCAAAAATGTCTGGCAGCCTTCATAACGTAGGACCTGGCAACCAAGTTGATTAGGGGCCAACCATGCCTACCAGACTGCCCACAATAGTCAGCCCACCACAACAGAAGGACCCATGCAGCCCACATAGGGGGCACACCTAGAGTATATAGCTCTGGCGAACAGAGGGGAGTGTGCTGCTGGAATCATAGGATGCTCACACAAAAGGCCACTTCTCCAAGGTTGGAAAACATAACCAACCTGCCAGATACACAGGAATAAAAACAGCAAATTAGGCAAAATTTGGCATCAAAGAAACATGTTTCAAACGGAAGAATATGATAAAACCTCAAAAGAAGAACTATTGGAAGTGGAGATAGGTAAGCTACCCAAGAAAGTGTTCAGATAATGATTGTAAATATGTTTAAAGACTCAGGAGAAGAATGGAAGATCACAGTGAGAAGCTGAACAAAGCATCAGTAGATATAAAGAAGAGCCAAACAGAGATGAAGAATATAATAACTAAAATAAAAAATACGCTAGAAGGAAACAGTAATAGATTAAAAGATGCAGAAGAACAGATCAATGAGCTTGAAAACAGAATAATGGAAATCATTGAAGGTAAACAGAAAAAAGAATAAAAAGAAATAAGGACAGTTTAAGAGACCTCTCAGACAACATTAAGCATACTAACATTTGCAGTATAGGGATTCCAGAAAGAGAAGAGAGAGATAAAAGGCTGAGAACATATTTGACAACATAATAGCTGAAAACTTCCCTAACCTGTTATAGGAAACAAATACCCAGGTCCAGGAAGCATAGAGAGTCCTAACAAGATCAACCCAAAGAGAACCACACCAAGACACATTATAATTAAAATGGCAGAAATTGAAGATAAAGAGAGTATATTGAAAGCAGTGAAGGGAAAGCAACAATTATTTATACACACAAGGGCACTCCGATAACGCTATCAGCTGGTTTTTCAGCAGAAACTCTACAGTCCAGGAAGGGTGGCATAATATATTTAAAGTGATGAAAGGGAAAAAACCTATAACCAAGAATACTCTACCTAGAAAGGCTTTCATTCAGATTTGATGGGGAGATCAAAAGTTTTACAGACAAGCAAAGCTAAAAGAGTTCAGCACCATCAAGCCAGCTTTACAAGAAATGTTAAAGTGACTACTCTAAGCAAAAAAAAGGCCAAAACTAGAAACATGAAAATTATTAAAGGAAAAAGATCATTGGTAAAACCAAATATACAGGCAAGGTAGTAAATCCACATGTGCAAAGCTAGTAGGAAGGTTAAAGACGAAAGTAGCAAAGTCATCTATACTCACAATACGTAGTTAAGGAATACACATTACAAAACGATGTAAAATACGATGTCAAAAATAGTAATTGTTGGGGGGGGAGTAAAAAGGAAGGTAGTTAAAATGCATTTAAAATTAAGAGACCACTAACTTAAAATAATCACATGTATATATAGATTGCTATACACAAGCTACACAGTAACCATGAACCAAAAATCTATAATAGATACACACACAAAAATGAGAAAGGAATTCAAACGTAACACTAAAGATAGCCATCAAATCATAAGGGAAGAGAACAAAAGAAGGAACAGAAAAGAACTGCAAAAACAATTAATAAAATTGTTATAAGTACACACCTATCAATAATTACTTAAATGTAAATGGACTAAATGCTCAAGTCAAAAAACATGCAATTGCTGAATGGACAAAAAACAAGACTCATATTTATGCTGCCTACAGGAGATTCACTTCAGACACATGCAGACTGAAAGCGAAGGGATGAAAAAGGTATTCCATGCAAATGGAAACTAAAAGAAAGCCAAGGCAACAATACTTCTATCCAGACAAAACAGACTTTAAAACAAAGAAACAAGGAAGGACATTGCATAATGATCAAGGGATAAATCTAAGAAGAATATAAAACAATAGTAAATATATGTGCACCCAACATGGGGTCACCTAGTATATGAAGGAAATATTAACAGACATAAAGGAAGAAACTGACAGTAACACAATAATAGTAGGAGACAATACCACTTCACTTAGTAAGGAAATAGTGGCCTTAAATGACCTATTAGAAAAATGCACATAATAGATATACATAGAACATTCCACCCAAAATCAGTATACATTCTTTTCATGTGCACATGGAACATTCACCAGGATAGATCGCATGGTAGGCTACAAAACAAGTCTCAGTAAGTTTAAGAAAATTGAAATCATATCCAGCATCCATTCTGACCACAATACTATGAGACTAGAAATCAACCGCAAGAAAAAATACTGCAAAAAACACAATCACATGGAGGGTAACAGTACGCTACTAAACAACCCATGGATCACTGAAGAAATCAAAGAAGAAATCTAAAAAATATCCGGAGACAAATGAAAATGAAAACAATGATTCAAAATCTACAGAACACAGCAAAAGTAGTACTAAGAGGGAAGTTTATAGCCATATAAGCCTAACTCAGGAAACAAAGAAAGTCTCAAATGAACAGCTTTACCTTATACCTAAAGGAACTAGAAATAGAAGAACAAACAAATCCCAAAGTTAGTAGAAGGAAAGAAATCATAAAGATCAGAGCAGAAATAAATTAAGTAGAGACTGAAAAACATACAAAAGATCAGTGAAATGAAGAGCTGGTTCTTTGAAAAGATAAACAAAATTGATATATCTTTAGCCAGATTCATCAAGAAAAAGAGAGGGCCCAAATCAGTAAAATCAGAAATGAAAAAGGAGAAGTTAAAGGCAAATGAAACAAAAGCAAAAATAAACAATGGGACCTAATTAAACTAAAAGTTTTGCACAGCAAAGGAACCCATCAACAAAACAAAAAGCCAACCTATGGAATGGGAAAAAATATTTGCAAATGATATGACCAATGATGGGTTAATAGTCAATATATATAGATAGCTCATACAACACAATACCAAAAAAACAAACAACCTGAATAAAAATGGGTAGAAGAGCTGAACACTTTTCCAAAGAAAACATTTAGATGACCAACAGGCACATGAAAATATGCACAAAATCGCTAATCATCAGAGAAATGTAAATCAAAACCACCATGAGATATAACTTCACACTTGTCACAATTTGAATGGTTATCATCAAACTGACCACAATTAACAAATGTTGGCAAGGATATGGAGTAAAGGGAACCCTTGTAAACTATTGGTGGGAATGCAAATTGGTGCAGCCACTATGGAAAACCGTATGGGGGGGGGTCTTCGAAAAACTAAAATTAGAACTATCATATGATCCATCAATTCCACTCCTGGGTATATATCCAAGTGAATAAAACAGTAATTCAAAAAAAATATGCAGCCTAATGTTCATAGCAGCATTATTTACAGTACTCAAAATATGAAGCAAACTAAGTGCCCATCAACAGATGAATGGATAAAATAGATGTATTACATATGTACAATGGAATATTACTGAGCCATAGAAAGAATGAAATTTTGCCATTTGCCACAATATCAACCAACCTAGAGGGTATTACACTTAATTAAGTAAGCCAGATAGAAAAAGACAAATATTGAAGGTTATCACTTACATGTGGAATCTAAAACATAATACAAATAAATATAACAAAATAAAAAACAGACTCACAGGTGTAGACAACAAAGTAATTACCAGTGGGAAGAGGGAAGGGAGGAGGACTAGATAGGGATAGCAGATTAAGAGGTACAAACTACTATTTATAAAATAAATAAGCTACAAGGATATATTGTACGGACACAGGAATATAACCAATATTTTATAATAATTTAAAATAGAGTATAATCTATAAACATTTTGAATCAGTATACTGTACACCTGAAACTACTATAATATTGTAAATCAAGTATACTTCAGTAAAAAAAATATTAAAATAAATAAACAAATATAATGTAGGACCTTGAAGTTTAATGTAAGTAGTTTGGATATTAATCTAAATTCAATGGGAAGCCATTGACAATTTTCACCTGTGTGTTTCCATTTGAAATGAAGACTGAATTGGATTGAAAAAGAATAGTAAGAAAGGGGACAAGAGACTGTTGCATAGACCAGGGAAGGAATGTTGATGACATGCAGTCAAACTGATGAGATGGAAACTGATAAAAGTGGATGGATTGGTCATATAATTTTGAGGTTGAATCAACAGAATTTGCTAGTTAATTGGATGTGGAGGATGAGGTGAAATCAGGAATCAAGAATGGCTCAGATTCTAAGCTCAAGCAATTACATGTATAATGAAGCGTTCATTAAGATTGGGAAAAATGCTATCAAGTTCTATAATAATTGAGGTTGACACACTGAAGTTACCTGACAACTTAAAATCCTGAAGATTCTCATGAGGAAAATATTTTCTTTGTTGTAAGCTTTCCATTACTTAGATTGTCACAGGTTGTCTAATATGCATTATCTGATACATAAATTATTGTTCATTTTCTAGTCTATTATGAGCTACTCTTTTGAAACATGAGAAGTCTGGTATAAAATAAATGCGATATTTGAGTGAGACAAGACAAATTCATACCTGCCTCACACCTATTTCTCAGTTACTCTTTTTCCAGAAATGTGAGCACAACTTTCTTGATATTTATTGCATTGTGATTGGTATAAAATTATTGGAGCAGCTCATAAAACTTGAAAATATAAAAAAAAAGAGTTAAAATCAACAGAAATAGATTACACTGACAAAATATTAAAAGTAAAAGCCTAAGGAAGACACTAGTAATTGCTGTCAAAATTTAATTTGATGATTTATTTTGCATTTCTCTCTCTGTGGTAGCCAGCCTCCCAGAGAGCCCCAAGGATCCTGACCTCCTGGTGTTCACATCCTTGCATAGTCAGGCCCCTCCCACATTGTACCAGGGCTGGGCTCTAGGAGAGATGGCATGTCACTTCTGAGGGGAGATCACTAAAGACAATGTGTCTTTTTCTTCTCTCTTGGATCAGTAGCTCTCGGAAAGCTAGCTTTCATGCCCTAAGAAGTCCACATGGTGAAGAACTGAGGCTTCTAGAGAACAGCTAATGAGGGACTACGGCATCTTACTAATAGCCATATGAGTGAGTTAGGAAGGAGATCCTCCAGCCCTCATCAAACCTTCACATGACTGCAGCTCTGGCCAACATCTGGTTTAAAACCCCACGAGAGGGCTTCCCTGGTGGCACAGTGGTTGGGAGTCCGCCTGCCGATGCGGGGGACGTGGGTTTGTGCCCCAGTCTGGGAGGATCCCGCATGCCGCGGAGCGGCTGGGCCCGTGGGCCGTGGCTGCTGGGCCTGCGCGTCCGGAGCCGGTGCTCCACAATGGGAGAGGCCACAGCAGTGGGGGGGCCCGCGTACCACAAAAAAAAAAAAAAAAAAAAAAAGAAACATGAGAAACTCTGAGCCCCAATTACTAACTAAATTGTTTCCAAATTCACAGCTTACAGAGGCTGTGAGATAATAAACACGAGATAATAAACACTGAAAGTTTTGGAGGTAATTTGTTACACAGCAATAGAAAACCAATGCTCTATTCCTTATAAGAAACAGAGGAAATAAATGAATCTTCCAAATCTGTGAGGGTTTTTATATCCTGGACTAAGAGAAAATACTGATATGGTTTTGAGATTCAGATTTATTGAAATGATGTTAAATATGTCTTTTTGTTTCTTTTGAGACTTCCAGTTAATGCCTGATTTTCTTGTGGTGTATATTAAGGGGGAGATAAAGGAGCCATGAAGTCAGGCTCATAGATGAAAATTCACCTTTGAGGAGGGACTGATGGAGAAGTCATCTGGGAAGGATATATTAATACTTCAGATATAATGTCTGTAACTGCAATTATGAAAAGATAAAAGAAAAGGACAGCCTGTTTGTATTCAACAGACATAGTGTTATTAAGAAAATTCAGGCAGGTTTGGAAAGTGTTCTGCTAACAAAAGATTTGTGAGATGTTTTGTGAAGAAAAAGAGGTGAGTGAGCAATTTGGAAAACATAAGGCATAATCTCATTTTAAAAAATCACAATGAAGATTTGCACAGTAAATACACCTATTTACCTTACTTTCACCCTCAGTTGTTAGTCCACTTGGACTGTTGTAACAAAATACCACAGACTTGGGGGCTTAAAAAACAGAAATTTATTTTCTCAGACTTCTGGAGGCTGAAAGTTCAAGATGAAGGTATTGGCAGGTTTGGTTCCTACTGAGGCCTCTCTCCTTGGCTTGTACATGACTGCCTTCTCACTGCGTCCTCACATGACCTCGTCTCTGTGTGCTCACATTCTCCAGTGTCTCTTTCTGTATGTCTTAATCTCCTCTTTTTATAAGGAAACCAGGTGCATTGGATTAAAACCTACCCAAAAGACCTCATTTAACCTTAATTACCACTGTAAAGGCACTACCTCTAATGCAGTCACATTATGAGCTGCTAGGGGTTAGGGCTTCAACATATGAATCCTAGGGGGACACAATTTATTCCGTAACAGCCACCTTTCCCCAAATGATTTGACTATGATAACCTGCACTCAGATTAAAAGGCATCCCTGATGTCTAGGAATTCATCAAATTAGTTCTCAATGTACCTTAAGTAATCTCTTTGCACTAAAATATTACCTAATAAACCAGTCACTTAAACATTAATGTCTCCTCCAACAATCTGCCAAACTCAATAGGAAAATACATCCCTGCCCATCATGAGCAACATTTCACTCCTTGTGGCAGTGTGGCACAATCAAGAAAACAGAAATCACTTCGCTCATTTAAAACAGGTGGAACTTAATCCAGAGAAACGGTTCCAAGAGCAAAGACAAAATGAGGGGTCGTGAAAGCAGCAAAAGAAGGAAAAGGTAATGTTGAGAAGCTGCCACCACTCCTGTTCCAGAACCCACAAGCTCGTGACTGCTGCTGTATTTTGGAGATTTTGTAATATTTGGTTTTGGGTCCACCCCCAAAACTGCAGCAGTGGCCAGGCTACTAGTATCAACAAGTACGCTGCCTCCGCTCAGACTTCAGGAAGCCAAACTTACCTCATCCCTCCTGTTGCCGAAAGGCAACCTCCAGCAGCTCTCAGACTTACGGAGACAGAAGACAGACGTTTCTCTCTTCTTCCTGCCTTGTGATTTCCTATAACTGTTTCCTCTTGGCGGTGCCTAGGGGAAGCCTCTAACAAGGCAGACTGGGAAATAAAATTGGAGACTCCCAGCCCCAGCAGTTTGAGATTGAGAGACAGGTAAATAGCTAACATAGTAGTGGCACAGTCTATGGTCGATTGTACTGTATGGTTAAAAAAAGCAAATGCAGTACAATCATTGCAAACAAAATGAAAATGTTGCAAATGATGCAATGACTGAAGTCTAAAGAGTAAGAAGCCCTTAAGAACACTGAATTAGCTTTCAGATATTTTTGCAAAAATTGTCCTTTTCAAAAGTTTTTATGAGTCAAATATGAAGTTCAGTATTTGGTGTCATACTACTTGGTGTTATTAGTAGAACAATGGTGCAAAAAATTTTAATGTTATTTATTTCTAAAATTAGTACATTATAATACTAACACAGTTTTTAAGATAATGCTCTTAACTAATTTCCATTGTTTTTCATTTTATTTTGTAAGATACAGGTAGAAATCAAAATATTAAAATTATTTACCATGCAATTAAATTCCATTTCTAAGTGGATTCACTTAAATCAGACTTTTCCTCCTACCAGTTTATTCAGCAAATGGAAACTTCTGTCATGATATCAACATGCTGCAAAACCACTTTTCTACAAGTATATTTTGGGGAACATTGATGAAAGGATAAAAGTCAGATTTGCCACAATTACTGCTTTTATATAAACTGGGGAAATTTGGTTTGCTTTATGACTGATGTGAATTTTCAGTATACTTTTTCAGGGATACGCGATTAGGAACAGTAGTTTTGCAAGCCTAAAATATAAACTAAAGAACTGATGTGTTCCTTTTCTAGCTGACGATCTATGTGCCATGGGCTTTGGTTCAATATTAGTATGTGTTTTGCTTATGAGTTCCTGCAGTTCTGTTCTCCCATGATATAGAGTAAGGTTAGCTTAGAGTATACTTTTGCAGCAATAAAATAATTTTGTGGAAGATCTGTTCGCACCTTGTGTGTTTCACTGATATCCACATGACTTATTTTATTTTTCTATACTGCTAAAGGAGGCAGGCAGATGGTTAAATAAATGCTTCAAGCATGTTAAAATTAAACCTGACATTTCTGATTATCTTGGCAGATACTGCCACTGATTTATCACAATGAAATTTTGGGATAAATGATTTCAAACGTTTCATTTTTATATAAAATGTAGTTCTAAGAATAAAAAATATTATTATTATACAGAAGACCATATTTATATGATGACATACCTGATAGCTATATATGCTTTTTAACTTTTTAAGACTATACTGTTTAAAATTATGAAACTTTTATCAGTTATAATTCAGAGTCTTAAGACAAATTAGTACTTTCATAAACATAGTAATGTTACCAAGCTTAAGAAACATTTAGTGAAAATTTGCTCATCCCTACAGTGCCTGCTTTGGAAGTCAAGTATTTTATCTCTGCCTCACAACCTCGCTATCTTCCTGGGAGGAAGAAGGTGACAGCCTCATTTTTACACTAACTGAAATAATACCGTGGCCAGAGGAATAGGCAGACATAGGATTAGAATTTAAGTTACACATTATGTGTAAAAAGATGAACTGACTTGGTTGGCTGTCACTCATGGGATCGATAATAGAGTTGCAGTTAACTGGGCCAGTGTTTAAAAGGAAGATTTCTCTACTTGGTTACCAACTAGTGAGTACCTTTATAATTCCCTAAATATTCTTGGAATTGTGAGACAAGATGGTAGCATTGACACATTATAAAACTTGACAATCTGCTTCAAACTTATGAGAGGTAAAAATATATTTTAACTATTAAAATAAATGATGTGTAAAAACAAGATGAAAATTTTCATAAATATATATTAAAAGGACAGCCAAGCTTCTAAGTTGGCACTGAAGTCACAGGGTTCTGTAAAGGCTGGTATAAGAGACAGCTTCCTAGGGCCAGTGTTTTAGTGACTGAGTCCTGGCATCAAATATGTACCTGCCATCAATGTCAGAGAAATGATGCTGAGCTCAATGTTTGAGGTGAAGAGTGGGAACATGCATCTGAATCATAAACAGGAGAGAAAATATTTCCACCCATTATCCTAGAATTCAGCAGAAAATTTATGGTTGCTTATATCCAGAAAAAAATCAAAGATACAAATTAAATGTTGGAAACAGCCAGCCTTTGACCTATAGCTATCAATATAAGACTTAATTTGAAGACCTGAATTCCAAAGACCTTGGAATGAAGTAACTGATAAAAACCATTTAACAGAGAATAAAAAACTCTTCACACAGTTTGCATCTCAAACTAAAACTACAAAATTCATTAAGGAATCCTATGCCTTCAAATGTAAACCCAAGATTCCCAAACAAGCAACAAGACATTCAAGAAAATAGAATATAATATCTGAAATAGATGTTAAATTAAGTGTGATTAAAATTCTCAACTTATAGGTGGAAATAACATCTATTAGAGGTTTTTAATTAATAAGTAGGTAAGCTTAAAAAAAAAAGATCATCTGGCAACAATGAAAATGTAGTAACTGGAAAGATGGAATAAATGATGGTCTTGACAAACTGAAGAGAGGATATTAAAAGTATCAAACCTGTCTGCAGGCAACTTGGAGAAATGAAGTTAAGGAAAATATAGGAAAGAAGTTACAGACAGGGAAGATAATCCATGATCTTCTAAACCAATGACTGTAACGATTTCCCAAAGGATATAATAGAATGGAGAAGAAAAAAATGATGAAAAAAGAAAATAACTGAAAATTCTCTGGAACAAGAGAACATGATTCTCAAAACTAAAAAAAAAAAAAAAAATTCACAGAGTGCTGAGTATGATTAAAAAATAACTTAGGAGGCTAACAACAAAATGGTAGTATTATAGTCATTGAATTTGAAGTATTTCCTATAGTAACAGATAGAACACATAGGCATAATAAAACCTAGAGACAAACTCTGCAACAAAACTAAATAAGATATAACAAATACCATCATAAGAGTGAGTAATGCCAAATCACCTACATCAGCATCGTGCAGAAAGAAATGAAATCAGAGGGACTTAACGATATCTCTGAAAACTATACTCCCTGTTATGGGTTGAATTGTATGCCCCCAACAGATATGTTGAGGCTCAAATAAGTATTTAGAATATGACCTTATTTGGAAATAAGGTCTTTACAGAGGCAGTCAAGTTAAAATGAGATCATTTAGGTGGACTGTAATCTAGCTTAACTAGTGTCCTTATAAAAAGGGGAAATTTGGACATAGACACATGCACACAGGGAGAAAGCCATGTGAACAAGAAAGCAGGGATCAAGATGATTCAACTACAAGCCAAGGAAGGTCAAAGATTGCCAGCAAATTAGAAGCTAGGAGAGAAGCATGGAACGGTTTCCTCCTCGGTAGAAACTGACCCTGCCAACACCTTGATCTTGGACTTTTAGCCCCAGAATTGTAAGAAAATAAACTTCTGTTGTATAAGGCACCCAGTCTGTGATACTTTGTATGGCAGCCCTAGCAAACAAATACAGAACCAGATAACAAATTGTCAACACCTTTTTTTTTTTTTTTGTAATGCTCAGAGTCCATATGAGAACAGCTTTTGAAGAAAGGCTCTAGTTTTCTGGAGAGGGCAAGGGGACCACTAAATGTCATCTGAGTCCTAATATCTCTTATCTGTATGGAAAATGTTCACCTAATAGAAAGAGTGATCATGTGGTTGAGTCGTCTAATGTCTCCAGTTTTATATTTCTATCTCCGTAATTCTGCCAGAATTTTTGATGGTTTCTCTGTCCTGTTGCAGTAGCTGTACCTGGTAAAGCCTGGATTCTCAGCCTCTTGCTCTGCACTCAGAATTGGTAAGCACCTCCCAGAGGAAAACCAAAAGCAGAATGTTGGCTCAACTCTTTGGCCCTTACTTCTTGGTAATATTAGTCTTTCTTATCCTGGCTTTTTGAAAAGCTCTCTGATGCCTATGAACAGGTAACCTTTAAAAATCCAACTTGTTTTACAGTGCACCCAACTTTTAAAATTATTCATGATGGAGGTATTTGTGTACTCTAAACCACTCTATCCTATTAAAAGGTAGAAGTTAGTGTTGTCTTATGTTTGAACTAATAAGGTATAGTCCAAAATGAATTTAAGACACTGCCTCTCACTCATATCCATTATCTCTCTATCTCGTATATAAAATGTATATGCATGGCTGTATATACATGTATGTATACATGTGGCTTTCTGTATTTTTATTTCCATATTTTTAGTCATATATATGTGTGTGTTGCTTTTCATATATTTGTTGGAAGCGTTAAGTATGACTTGAACCTTTTTTATAAAGACTTTGGGAAAATTGATTAATACCATTAAACATCAAAAAGATAAATACTATATTTGGTTCTGTATCTTTAAAAAGATGTAAGTAAAATATTTGGCTATACAATTTATAAACTTGTGTTATTCCCTCCTTTTCAGGTAAATTTCCTCAACTTGTAGTTCTATATCCCCGTCAAGAATGACTATTTCACAGCATGACTCTCCTTAGTGCAAATGAGATAAAACTATTTCTCAGCATATGCTCACTTAGAATTACTTTAAGAAGAAGAGAGTTAGGAGCCTGGAGGTCCTTATTAACATGTAGGGGAGCCTAATCTAATGATCTGTTTGTGTTTGAAGTAACCCTAGAATCTGTGCTTGAACTTTATATTGAAGCTTTATATCCCTTATATGTTAAACCTTAATTAACATGCTTAATGCAAATAACAAAGTGATCTCAAACCTAAGTTTCTTCCAGAAATTATTTGGGCTAACTTTCAATGTGCGAAGTAGCTGAAGTAATGTGATTTGGCCACACCCTTCTATACTAAAACATGTGAAAGTTCTCAGAATTCATAAAATACAAAACCACCTATTTGACTTCTTTCACTTCTTTTCTAGACTTGAAAAGTACAGAATATTCTCCCTCCACTCCTCTTCTTGTTACAAAGTTTGAATTCAAGGGGTGAATCCATTTACGTTAGGAATAAGTCACCCTAAGACAAAAAGGGAAGGAAACACTCAAATGCTCCCCCCATCCAAGCTATTACACCACAAAAATATACATTTTTCCTCATAAAATTCATTTAAATGGAGCACAATTCAGTTCAAGGAAAAGATTACCTAACAATACAAAAGATACACATAAAGTGTTCATTTCCTAATTTATTCTTTTGTTATACATTTTTTCTCTTTATCCATTAATAAGAAAATCATCGCAGCACATTGATAATTATTAGCTCCTTACAAACAGTCACAACGGCAATTTGGTTAAATGTTTTATAAACTGTTTGGGTTCACAAATAAGATTATTTTCCACATGTTATATGAAGGGTTTGGCACATGATATTCATGAACAATAAAATGAGTTTGCTGACTCATTCCCTTTTCTGCTACCAGACTGGAAAATTTCCCATAAATTTTATTTGTGTTCATCTGCTTGTGACAACCATCTGCTTAGCCTTCACACTATTTTGTGTTTAGCCAAGATGAAATTAAAATTGACAGGAGTATCTACTATAAAAAAAGCAGCACAGATAATTGGGGAGTGGAATGTAAGTCAGCACTATTGCTTTGCATCCAGCACCTTCATTATGAGAGTGTTCTGCACTCAAATATTTGAGAGTTGCTGAGAAGAATTAATTCATAAGGGGGTGTGTACATTTAATGAAACTGAATTTTGAGGATGTATAAATATTTATTTCATTAAGTGAAAAGGTTAGCAATTTAAAGCTTCATACTATAAAGCATTCCTTTTGAAACAACGTTAACCCTCATATTTTTTCCTCCCTTATTACAGGCATAAGATTCTGAAACAATATTATCATTTAATAGTAAACATTGAACCACACAAGACTTTTATGTCAAAGATTTTAACTATCTCAATAGATTGTAGCTCTAATTCCCGGTCATAGGGAAAACTGTGAGCTTATCAGCTTGTTATTATAAGAAAGGAAAATAGCAAGGGAATGGCAATATGTGAAACACTAATAACTAATGTACACTAACATAACAGTACACTAATGTACTGTCAAATTATTTGAAGATAGAAGAAAAATATTCTATGGAGTCCATTGAACACATTTAAGTAAAATTGAGATTGACTGTATCAATCACAGAAATGAAATTTATTTTTGCCCTTTCTAATCAACTGGCTTTAAGTGTGTGTAATGAAAGACACACCCAAATAAGATTAGTCCTTACTTTGGCACCATTCTTTAAAGGAGGAGTCTTGACAATACCCACTTAAAATTGATCATTTAAATACGGCTACCACCTCTTTTCAGAATGTTTAGGCAATTCTCTCAATTACCATCAAATAGGAAATAATGATCACTGAACATTTTCTTTGGTTTTATTGCTGTAAAACTACATCATAAGAACTATCCCTCGGGCTTCCCTGGTGGCGCAGTGGTTGGGAGTCCGCCTGCCGGTGCAGGGAACACGGGTTCGTGCCCCGGTCCGGGAGAATCCCACATGCCGCGGAGCAGCTGGGCCCGTGAGCCATGGCCGCTGAGCCTGCGCGTCTGGAGCCTGTGCTCCGCAAAGGGAGAGGCCACAAGAGTGGCCTCAATTACTAGATCATATGGTAAGATTCTGATGAGCTTTGTAAGAAACTTCCAAATGGTCTTCCAAAATTGTGGTACCTTTTTCATCCTCACTACCTGTGAAGGTGAATTCCTGTTGCCCTACATCCTAACCACCATTTGCTATTGTCAGCTTTCTCAATTTTAGCTATTCTAATAGGTACATAGTGGTATCTCATGATTGTTTTAATTTACAATTCTCTAATGTCATACGATGAGCACCTTTTATTATGTATATTTATTATTGTTTATCATCTACAGTAATGTATCTGTTTAGATCTTTTACCTATTTTTTAATTAGATTGTTGTATTATTGTTGAATTTTAAGTGTTCTTTTTATATTTTGGATACAAGTCTTTTATCAGATATCTGTTTTGCAAATATTTCCACCTAGTCTGTGACTTATCTTTTCATTCTCTTAAACGAGATCTCATATAGAACACAAGATCCAACTGATTGATGGTGAAGTTCTGTTCAACTATAGTTTTACTGAACTTCTGCCTGCTGCGTTTGTCAATTACTGGTGTAGAGGGGTATTGAAATCTCCAGTTCTAACAGTGGATTTGTCTATTTCTCTTTGCAGTTCCATTAGGTTTTGCCTCACGTTTTGAAGATCTGTTTTCAGGCATATATCCATTAAGGATTATTATGTCTTCATGGAGACTTGACCCCTCTATCATTATGTAATGCTTCTCTTTATCCCTGATGTTTCTCCTTGTTCTGAGTGTGCTTTGTCTGAAATTAATTTAGCAATTCCTGCTTCCTTTTGATCTGTTATCATAAAAAGATATGATATATCTTTTTCCATCTCTTTACTTTTAATCTACACATGTATTTATTTTTAATGTGGGTTTCTTGTAGACAAAGTATACTTGTTTTTTGATTTACTCACTCTGACAGTCTGTCTCATTTAATTGGTGTATTAAATCATTCACATTTATTGTGCTTATTGATATAGTTGGATTAATCGCCATAATATTTGTAACTATTTTCTGTTAGTTGCTCTGGCTCTTTTTCTTTTTTCTTCCACCCTTTTTAAGCCTTCTGTGGTTTTATCTGAGTATTTTATATTATTCCATTTTCCCTTCTCTCTTAGCATATCAATTCTACTTATTTTAAAAAAAAATTATTGTGATTGTCCTAGAGTTTGCAATATATGTTTGTCCTCAATTCTCTGATGTATCTAAGAAGAGTTTCTGGTTTTCATTTTGTTCATATATTTTCTTGTTATAATATTTGGAGTAACAACTTCCAAGCTCTTTACATAGTAGATCAGGAGCTGGAAGCCTAAATAGCACGTTTTAAAAAATGCACAAAAGGTTTACCAAGTTAATTAGTAAAAAAGAACATAGATGTATATGTAAAGTTGTGAAACTTGATTTTGGTTAAGTATATTTAACAAATCATGTAACTATAAGTTGATTATAATAGTGTCAGAGAAATTAAATTACTTTCAATGGAACAAAAATTATACTGACCCTGACTTTCTAAAGGAAACAATGGGGACTTCCCTGGTGTCACAGTTGTTAAGAATCCACCTGCCAATGCAGGAGACATGGGTTCGAGCCCTGGTCCAGGAAGATCCCACATGCTGCAGAGCAACTAAGCCCGTGTGCCACAACTAATGAGCCTGTGCTCTAGAGCCCGTGAGCCACAACTACTGAAGCCCGTGTGCCTAGAGCCCGTGCTCCGCAACAAGAGAAGCCACCACAATGAGAAGCCCACACACTGCAACAAAGAGTAACCCCCGGTCGCCGCAACTAGAGAAAGCCTGCACACAGCAACGAAGACCCAATGCAGCCACAAATAAATAAATAAATTTATTTTTTTAAAAAAAGAAAGAAAGAATGGAAGTCAGAAAGTAGTGGAATAATGTTTTACTTAGTCATTGCTTTCTTGACAAACATCCTTTGTCAGGAGGAGGTAAAAAAAGACCTTCTCCAACAACAATAAACAGAGATTTTATAACAAATGAAATGTTACTAAAGAAAATTCTTAAGTAGGTACTGTAGGCAGAAGAAAATAATACCAATTGAAAATTTCAAGATGCAAAAAATAAAGAACAAAGAAAGCTATAAATAAGTGCAAAAATCTAAAGAAATCTGTAAAAACAATAATAATTAACTCCTCTGTGTGTTTCACAAAGGAAGAAATAATATACATGATAAAATCGGCATAAAAATTTCAAGTGATGTGTTTGACATTAGTCTCAAGTTCTTGCATAAGGGAGAGTAGTAAATATATTGACTAATTTTATACTTTGATGACCTAAGAATTAATAAAATATTTAATAACTACAAAAATTAAAAATAGAATGTGTAATATTCTAATTAGTAGAAGAAAAAAATAAATTGAAAAAAATTACTCTAGCAATCAAAAGGAGGATATTGCAATGGTGTCAGGACATAGAAATGTACTGTAATATAACATATAAGTTAAGACTGTAAGATAATAAATTCAAATACATCAAGGATTTCAAAGAAAAATTTGGCTGCTTTTTTTATAGGAGAGTCACTATAAAGTTTGAATCAAACTTCATGCAAATAGAAATACCGAATAGAGAGAAAAAAAAAAGTTTAGAACAAAAGGGAAAGTCAAGCAAATAATAAATACTAACTTTAAAAAGAAAATAACTTCTATTATTTTGTGATATTGTATAGATATGCATGTACAGTTGTTAAGGACAGGGAGCGATATCTGTCCTGTAGATGCATGTTAGAGAATCTTTGTGTATATATAATATTTAAAGCCACAGGACTTGGTAAGACACCAAGAGAATGAATTTCGTAAGACAAATGAATCAAGCCTGAGTGCCAGAAACCACCAGCTTTAAGATGTCAGAGAGATGAGGAATCTGAAGTGAAGAAAGTAGTATGACAATGAGAAATGATTGATGAACCATGCCAAACTCTGCTTATAGTTCAAATAAGAAGATTAGAGATGATGATCAATTATTTGATAACAATGATGAGGATACTGATGATGCTGGTAACTCCTATAGTATATTGTGTTCCCCAATCCTCTGATTATCAACTTCCCATTCCTTCATCGGAAATAGTGGTTTATTTTTTAACAATAATTCTCCCTCATCTTCCTTTTTTAAATCATAAATGAGAATTTACTTTCCATTGGCTTGTTTATTCCCAAACTCTACACATTAAATATAGAGGGTCTCTTTATTCTAGACTTAACTGGTTTGTGTTCCTCAGGGAGAGAAATTTCATTTAAATGTTTTTCTTATGGTCAAGTCTTGCTGAGCAGAACAAGTCATTATATTTAGAGTACAGAAATAGATTGATGTTTCTTTTTTTCATCAATATAGATGACATTTTTAGAAAAACAACTTTAAGAAATATTCTATCCAGGATCATGCAAGATACTGACAGGGAATAAATGGAGAACCACCTCAGCTGCTTCTGGGGATTCTTCTGTTCCAGGAAGACTGACCACTAAGTTCCATATGTTTGCTCTAAAAGTACCACCACTTCTTTTAATCCCAACCCACCCCATGGAACTTGTATAGACATTCTTGCTGATCTAGGTCTAAATGAGTTTATCACATCCCTTTAGATAGGACTTTTATTGACTAGATATCCACATGGAATCAGCCCTTCTAAGCCATTTTCTGTAATATATATATATATATATATATATTTATTTATTTATTTATTTATTTTATTATTTATTTATTTTTTTTGCGGTACGTGGGCCTCTCACTGCTGTGGCCCCTCCTGTTGCGGAGCACAGGCTCCGGACGCGCAAGCTCAGTGGCCATGGCCCACGGGCCCAGCCGCTCCACAGCATGTGGGATCCTCCTGGACCGGGGCACAAACCCGTGTCCCCTGCATCAGCAGGCAGATTCTCAACCACTGTGCCACCAGGGAAGCCCATTTTCTGTCTTAAACTTGCCAAATTTAACTTCTTTCTCTTCCTACTGGTTTGCTTCTGAGAGTCTAAATTTCCATATATAAAGCTTAAATTATGACAAAAGCTGAAGGTCAAAATTTGGTCTTTATAATTCAAAATAGTAGTTATATTTTGGGAAGAGAAAAACAAGATCTCCAATTCTCATATGCCATCAACTATGCCATCCACCTGCTTCCACTGACAGAGTATTTATAAATATTTATATTGCAAAGGCATACATCAGGAAAATTCTCAATATATTTGGGTGTATTTTGTTTCAACTACAAGTTTTTTTATTCCCAGCTAACGAACCAAGGCCTCATGTGTGTCTTGAAGTTTCCTTATGCTCCTTTTATTCATGGTCTATACTGAAGGAAGATAAAAATTGCCTGCTTTATGATTCCCTTTCCATGATCCCCAACTTGATTCCTATTTGACCTTATAGGGGGATGGCAATCCCCAAGCACAGATTATATCAGGTCTCATCTTTCAAGCCATGTGGAAATGTAAAAAAGAGAAAAAGTAGAACTTGAAGATCATAGGAAGAAAATGGAATAGTTCTGCCTAATCTCTACTATAATGACTTTTCTCCTTCGCATTAAAAGTCAACTCCATATTAAGGTGGACCAACTATGATTTTCATGATCTCATATAGTTCTTTACTAACAGGGATTCTAGAGGGGTAGATTACAGCAGACAGCGTGTAGCTCTGAACTCACCCAACAGATTAGAATGTGTGATCAAGTAATTATTATTTACAGCACCATTTAAAAATGTGCCCAAACCTAGAAAATAGCAACTTATCTTAAATAAAATAGGGTCATTTTTGTTTGCATCCTGACAAAGTTGAGATTTCTATCCAATCTATAATATGATATATACTCTATGACATCCGTATATGAGTAAATAAAAAAGAGTAAATTCATTCATGAAAGTTTGCATGATTTGTAATGAGGAATGTTATACACTAAGAAACCAATGCCAATTATTCTTTTAAAAACTCACCTATTATGTAATTAGAGAGAGCAATGAACAATAGTGCTGAAACTAAAAGCAGAATTGATAAAATCTGGGACTACATTAATGTCTTTCTTGACCTAATATAGTATAACACATAATCATTTCAATGTATAGTGTGATTAGGCTAGGAGAATATGAAAAAAGAGCAAAGAGGTAAATTGAAGAAATCTCTTCAATGAGAACTGAGCTCAATTTCGTCATGTATAAAATTGGAGATATGGAACTAGATTTTTTCCATTGTTCTTGCCATACCTAAAATTCTGTGAGTTTTTTAAACATTTGTTTCTGAGTGGCTCTTGCATGTTTTGAAAAACAATCCCTTTATATTGCACAGTCTATATTCATAGAGTGAATGAATATAAAGTCTGGTTGACATGGATTTGAAGGAAAAGCTCTATAAAGTGTCTCATAAAATGGGGCATTTGATCAGCCTAATAGACTCTGGTTATGCTGATTTTTTTTTTTTTTTTTTACCTCTAAGATCATTTTAATACCTGCCTGGAAAAGGTCATAATTCAGTCTTTGATCTCCTTTCCTTAATGTTAATTCCTTTCCTTAATTCAGAACCAGATAGAAAATGGCATATTCTTTCCCTATGACTCATATATTAACCAGAACTACTGGAATTTCTATGAGGAATTATAAGTATCTCAGAAATTCTTTCCAGGTAGTTTAATTTTAGTGAATAAATAGATCAAATCTATTTCCTCCTTTTGCTGACAGAGTTGTCAGCAAAATTTGCAGTGAATGAAAATAATTGCTATGCTATCTGGAATTAGTACAATTTCTAGGAAGCTCCAAAAATTCTGGGCAACTTGTGTGAATTTAAGGAGAATTTCAATTTCTTGACGCTGGTGAACTCATCCAGGTTTCTCAATAATCTCTGATCGATAAAATTCCAGGTCCAAATGATTAGAGGTTGTGAAACTGAACACATCCTATAGCACATATTTTATGTTGGAAATTTCTTCTGCACTAATATCCAGTCATACTAAAATGCAGAAGATTTCTACAACCTCGTGGGAATCATAAATGAACATAGGTTCTGAATTCAAACCACGTATCACTGCTATTTAAGTATCAAATGATTCCAAGACAGAATATGCACTTAGTGATTAGTTATTCATCACTGAATAGGGCCAAAAAAATTTTGATGCAGAATTTGTTCACTGATTTACATTTTATTTTATATAAATATACATCTGAGTATTCTAAGTAGGTATCAGAACATTTGTAGTTCATACACTTCAAAATACTTTTTATTGTATTGTTCACCAAAAGTGACTGAGAAGGAGTTGTGCATATGTGTATGTGAGTCTATGTGTGTATGTGAGTACATGAGTAAAAGTACGTAGAGAGTAAATGATTGGAACCATAGATTATTATAGCGTGGCAGCCGTAGGTTTCTCCATGAAATGGCACTGAGTATTACTTTATTTTTTAATGCAGAGACATCTGTCATCTTTATGCAGCCTATAGGACTGAGTTACTCACTTGAATTGATTATTTTTGCACCAGTGAATTCTCCTTTCCTCCACTACGTTGGTATGTCATGAGGGTCATCTTCAAGGTACCATGGCCAATACCATGCTCCTGAGCATTTAGGCAGAAGTTCCTGGATTTTGGCATTGAGCGCTACATTGAGACACACGAAGTGCACTGGAATTCAGAGGATCTGCATGTTGAAAGATCTGAGTGTACGATGAAAATGGGTACTATTTATTAGGGGGAGGTGTAAAATCCTGGGGACAGAGAATGTGAAATTGCAAAAGGAGTTAAGCTGTATTTGTTTTACAAAAGCAAAATAAACATTAAGGCATAAACTACGAACAATCACGTTTAAATGCAGATCATATTTTTAAATTGTCATAGTTAAACTAGGATTTAATACCAAAGAGTAAAAAACATAATCTGCCTGATCAATCCACCATGTGAACCATCAATGGAGTAATATATTGAATAAATATTTTGATCTTGGTCTAAGTCCCTGTTAACACAGAGATAGTTGAAACATCTACTATCTTTTGGGTTATTTCTGTGGAAGCAAACTTAGCTGTAATGTTCTAATGTTCAACATCAGTCATGATATTGACTATCATGTCAATAGTGAATGACATGACTGTGATAAGGCAGTGATACACTTCTAGATGAATTTGGCATCTCACTAATTAAAACAGTAAAAGATAAAGTCTTAATGTTGGGTTATATGTCTATATCCAAAAGCTAGTAATCACGACTGCTTTTGGCCACAATGAGTGAACAGAAACCAGATTTATCTTACTATCTTAAGTAAAAAAAAACGGACAAAACTGATGAAACAATGTTTTTCAAATTTTGGGGAACAAACATTAATCTCTGAGAGAGCAAAAATAAATGAGTCATAGCTTGCAGTCCAGAGAGAGTTTCCTAGTAGCAGTCTAGGGAGGAGGAACCCAAACAAATTTTGGCAATCTCCCTAGCTGAAGAAACAGAGTTCAGAGTTGGGGAGACCTAAGCAGGTAAAATTTGCAGGACAGAGTACTGGGGAGGACAGAGCTGAGCATACAAGTGCACCACACACACACACACACACACACACACTGATCCAAGAACCTCAGGGGATTTCCCGCAAGTCTACAGCTGAATTCTGATCAGTCTGTTCATTTGGGAAAATTCCCAAATAAAAATGTTAAAACCAGTGACTTAACTTTCTAATTTCAGAAATTATAATAAGAAAAGCAAATTAAAACCAAAGTAAGCAGAAGAAAGTTAATAAAGATAAGAGCAGGAATTATTAAAAGAGACGACAAAAGAGTAGAAAAAATGAATATAAGCAAAGCTAGTTCTTGAAACGGTCATAATGATAGTTCTCTAGCCACACTGACCAAGAAGAAAAAGAGAGAAGACAAGAATTACCAAAGACAAGAATGGTAGAAGGGACATCAATGAACATTCTATATTATACAGATACTAAAAGTTTAATTAGGGAATATTATTAAAAAGTTTATGACAATAAATTCAACAACACAGATGAAATGAAAACACACAAGCACATACAAGAAGAAATATATAAACTGAGTCACCCTACATCTACTAAAGAACTTAAATTTGTAGTTAATCATTTTTCTTTGACAAGAACTCCAACTCTTGATGGTTTCACTACTAACATATTCAAAAATTTACTGAAGAAATATTATCAATTAGGTACACAATTTCATTCCATGAGGCCAACATTTCCCTGATGCTAAAACACAAAAATGACATTCCAAGAGAACTTCATACCAGTATCTCTCAGGAACAGAGACACAAAAATCCTTAGCAAAATTTTAGTAAGTTGAATCTAATAACATATGAAAAGGATAAGACATCAAGACTTTTTGGCATATTTACCACCAGGGAAGTTGATGTAACCATTGAAAATCTATATAATTCAACATGTTAAAACTGTTTTAAAGTAATCTGTCCTAACCAGAACATTGAGGGGTGGGGGAGGAGAAAGAAACAAAATGCCATCAGATGGCAAAAGAAGTACTAGTGTTAATCACAGAAACATGATTATCTAGGTAGAAAATACTAAGGAATCTACAGAAAAGACTTTAGAACTAATGAGTGCATTTAGTAAGTTTACAGGATACAAATTCAATATACAATAATTGATTCTATTTATTGATACAAGCAATGATCAGCTAGAAATATTTTTTTAATTAATATCACTTTCAGTAACATTAAAACATAATAAATTAGGAATATATTTGATAAAAAAAGTATAAGTTCAACACATTGAAAGCTGCAATATATTACTGAGAAAAATTAAAGCACTAAATAAGTGGAAAGATAAACTATGTCCATGTATCAGAATAATCAATATTATTAAAATATCACTTCTCCCCGTATCACTCTATAGATTCAACACAATCTCTATAAAACTCTCAGCAGTTGACAGTATAGGAATTGATGAGTTTATTCCACAGTGTACATGGAAATGGAAAGGACCTAAGACCTAAGTTAATGAAGAAAAACTAATTAAAGAAGAACTGAAGCAGAGATGTAAAAGTGATATATTAAAAACAAAAAAACACTGAAAAGTTAGCAATATCCAAGAAACAAAGGGGATCCAAAAATATTATCAGATTGAAGAAAATCTGTCTAATGTCAAGGAGTAACAGATGTATATTCTATTGTAGTGATTTGTTTCTCCCTGTTGTTGCAAGATATTATATCTAGAGAGGACATGGCCATGTCAGAGAGCAGCTCACAGCTACTGGAGATGGTGGGAGTTTACAGGGACATAGCACATTTACATTGCAGGTCCAAGTAGGAGCACAAAGAGAACTGAAAATATTTCATTTCCTTTTCTTGCTAAGCTGAATTAAGTAATGTGCCATGTGATTATAGAACTACCTGCTTTGATTTTTATGAAAGCGTTTATCAAAGCACGTTGTAGTCATCTACTATTTGTCTTAGTCTTCTCCACTGTGCTGTATACAATTTGAGGAAAAGTACTTTTTTTTTTACTTTTTTTTCTTGTTTTATTATCATTTTTTTTAACATCTTTATTGGATTATAATAGCTTTACAATGGTGTGTTAGTTTCTGCTTTATAACAAAGTGAATCAGCTATACATAGAAAAACAAATACCATATGCTAACACATATATATGGACTCTAAAAAAAAAAAAAAAGAGGAAAAGTACTTTTAAAAACCTGTATCCTTAGTACCCAACTCTGTGTGGTTCATAGTATCATTCATTAAATATTTGCTAACTGAATGATACATGAATGCACAAGTGGGGAAATATATCTTTTGTTTTAGCCCAAATGATCATGTCAGAAAACAATAAGTGGACATTTTAAGAACATTTATTTTGGTTCTAGATAATAAGTGGGCATTTTAAGAACATTTATTTTGGATCTAGATAAGACAGATATTTCAAATACTTAGAACAATCTAAAAAAGAAGGAGAATTGCATATTTTATGATCATTTAAGTTCATTTCTATCCTAACATTATATGATATTACTTCCAGTCTTTAATATTCTCAGTACTATATGATACAGTTTCTAGTCCTCAAAAAAGTAATGGGGTTTGAGAAGAAGAAAAATAGTTATTATAAAAAGCACTAAGAAAGTGAAAAATTAGAGAATGAAGAGAAAATGCATATGGGTTATTTAATGTATTATTAGATGCAATTTAAAACAGTCATTAAGAAAATACCTATTATTACTAAAGGTAAACTGGTTGCAAAAATTTAGTCTCTCTACCTCTGTCAGCCTCTCTCTCTAAGGAAAAGGACAGAATGGCAAATACAAATACTGAAACAGTAATTTTCAGGGCAAGTTTTGTGCTACTTTCCTAAATAAAACAATTTTTTAAACAAATAACTATTTGTTACACGTCATCAGAAAAGTAACTTATCATAGATAATCACAGTCAAACAATAAACCTAATGCTTCTATAGCAGAGAGGGCAAAAAAGTGATGAAGATCAGAAAAGCAGTCAATCAATTTATGACTCAAATTTATAATGACTCAAAATCAAAGTATATGACAGTAAAATGATTTCTTATGACAATTATGAGGATAATAATATTATTTTTAACATGAGTGGAATAATTTATTTCTATATTTAAAATGTTATCACTTTGTCAACACTTACTTTTGCAAATATCCATATTTTTCCTATATATCATGTGAAAAAAACAAAATGTCACTAACATGTTTTTATCAATTTACCATTTTTGATAGGTCAAAATATTGAACATTTTAAATACATTTATCGGCTGTCAAGTATATATTTGTGATGGTACATACTCAGCTTCAGTGTCATAAGGCTTCTTTTATTGAAATATGAAATAATTCAGCCTTCAGTTGTTATCACTAATTGATACTAAATTAACTTTATTAAAAAATTCAATACCTTGATAGATACTCTGTACTGCATGATCTTTAATTTACTCACTTGAGAATGAATTTTTACCTAGGGAGTATTTTACAATTACTTTATATGAATGAATCTTATTCTTTTATAAACAAGGTGAAAACATAGTGTGCTTTCAAATAATTTCATGTGTGTGTTCCAGAGAATTGTTTCCAATGATTCTGTAGATATGCAAATAATAATTAGAAAATGAGATGTAAACAAAAAGATATTCAAGATGCATATTTCCTTATGAAAGAATAAGAAATATAAGTTCAGGTAAGAAATAAATGCAAATTTATGGAGTACCATTTTAATAAAAGATATGAGACTGGTATGTGGCAAAAACATGTTTTCCTCTTTGATTGTTTTCCCTTTTAATTGGGTCTTGAAGTGGTTTAACAATACAAGTAAGACATTTCAAATAATGAACACCTGAGATCAAACCCAGATTGCATTTTGTGTACTCAGTGAACATGGCAGGGATTTCAGCTTGTCAAAGGAGAAATCAAGGTAATCAAATACTGAAATAAAGTGAATTATCTTTTAAATTTATGCTGGCTGTTGTGAGAATTCAACAACAGAGAAATAAGGTATGAAAAGTGCTCAATAGTGTACCTGGCACAGACTGAGGGCTTAATAAGGAAAGGTATGACTATAAATACAAACAATTATTCAATAAAATTTACACTTTTTTTTTTTTTTTTTTTTTTTTGCGGTACACGGGCCTCTCACCGCTGTGGCCTCTCCCGTTGCAGAGCACAGGCTCCGGAAGCGCAGGCTCAGCGGCCATGACTCACGGGCCCAGCCACTCCGCGGCATGTGGGATCTTCCCGGACCGGGGCACGAACCCGTGTACCCTGCTTCGGCAGGCAGACTCTCAACCACTGCGCCAGGAAAGCCCTACACTCTTTTAAGACATAGAATCATAGCTTTGAGGAAAATAAATAATTCAAGATTTTTAAAATCTTAATCTTCAGTAAATTTTTGAGTGGGACTCTGAAACATCTAGCCCACATATATTGCCCTGTTCCTCTATGTGAACACTCATATGCCCATAATTCATTCCCACCATACCAACTTAAACTAATCCCATTTTCTCTTTTTCTTAATACTATGTACATCATACTTTATTATCAGCAATTTCATTTTTATTCTTGCTCAGTTTTTCATCTCACATTAAATTTTTTGTCATGATCAGATTTGGCTCTTCCCCAGTTATGCTGCATTCAGTGCTGCTCTTTCTTTTTCTATTATTTGGTATTCTGTAAAGCTACCTTAATCTCTGATTTACCTACTTTCCCCAACCCCTTCAGTGAACGTTAATTGACTTATTTATGAATATATATTTATTAAGTGTCATCCATGTGACAGGTAGTATTACAGGCACTCGAGATACATCAGTGAACATAATAGCTAGAAATGTTTGCTCTGGAGTTATTTCTGCTTTAAGGAGGGTGTGGGAGATAGACCGTAAACAATAAATTTTAAAAAATGAAATTATAATGAACGTTAAAATTGATAATTGCTATAAAAAAGAACAGAATAAAGGGGATAGGAGTGAGCTAGTAGATCAATAGCAGGAGAAGAATTTTGCCGCAGGATGAATTGTACCTTGAGTATCATCCATATCTGATGTAGAAGATATTTAGATGAGACTGGACTTTAGAGTTCATGCTGGAATTAGTTAAGACTTTTGGAACTGTTGGGATGGAATGAATATATTTTGCATGTAAGAAAGACAAGAAGTGGGGTCGTGGGCAGGGGAAGAACACAACGGACTGAATGTTTATAGCCTTCTCATATTCACATGTTGAAATCTTAGCCCCCAATGTATGTGGGGCCTTCAGGAGGGAGGGGAATAATTAGATCATGAGAGTGGACCCCTCATGAATAGGATTAGTGCCATTCTAAAAGGACCCTAGAGAGTGCTCATCCTTTTTCCACCATGTGAAGTTACAAGGTGAAGTATGCAATTCAGAATAGAACTCTCAACAGTACCCAACCATGCTGACACCCTGATCTCAAATTTTCAGCCTCCAGAACTGTAAGAAATAAATTTTTGTTTTTGATAAGCCACTAAGTCTACGGTAATTTGTGATAGCAACCTGAAATAAGACAGGATGGTAGATTTCCATTTGAAACAGAATGGTCAGGGCAGGGCTCATTTAGCAGAGGAAAGTGGGAGAACATAAAGGTATTAGCCTCATGGATACTTGAGGGAAGAGAATTTCAGGAAAAGGAGAGAGCCGGTTTTAAAGCTAGGAATTTTTGAGAAACTCCAAGGAAGCAATTGCACCTAAAATAAAGTGAGTAGGAGGTAGAGTATTTGGAGGGGAAGTCAGAGACATAACAGCAGACAGATTTTGTATAGACTCATAAGCCATGAAAGAGATAGCCTATGTTGCTTTTACACAGAGGAATAGAGAGTTATTGAAGGGTTTTGAGCAGAACAGTGTTAAGATCTGAATTAACATTTTGGAAGAATCATTTTTATGTTGAGAACAGAAAACACGGGATGAGGAGTGGTGGCAACAATGAAAAAGGACCAAAATTTCCATTTCATTTATTTCCATTTTTTATGTCCATATAATCAATGTCAATCTATTCACTTTGCAATTCACTTTTTCTACTTTCTAGGTTATTTAGGTCTCAGGTTATATTTTTCTTTTACTGCAATATCTGCTGCCGGTATTGGTAACTCTAACATCCATTTTGATCATCTATTAAATAGCTAACATCAAATATCCCTAACTCGTTTTACTCCATTGATATTTATGTCACACTGCACCCTGGCCATATCCCAAATCCTGGATACACAAAGAATATCCCACCTTTCAGATAGGGAATTTGTTCTAACACCTCTCTTCTTAAGAGTTCTTATCTCATCTTGCAAGATTATTACAGCTTTTGGATTATGTCACCTGAACTGACCCTGATATATGTTCCTTAATTTCACCAAGATTGTTAACATTCCCTAGCAACATGAAATTATACCTTAATATAAATTTTAGACTCAGTTATAGCAAACAAATTCTTAGTACCATCCTTGTCAATTTATTAATGTCATTTCCCTGCTTTTAATCATTTATGCAATATTTAATTTGAAGTGTTTTTTACCTTGAACTTAAGGTTCAGGTAAAAATCCATCAACGTTAATTAAAGCATGCAGTGAGATAATGAGCTTGATTTAAGTAGAGGATCATATTTTTAGATTCACTGCTGCATTTCTACTTCTTCTGTATTCCCACTACCAAAGCCAAAATGCTATTTCCAGAACATTTTGTGTCCTGAGATAATAAAAGGGAAGTGTAAAAAGATGTGCAACATGAATTCCACTGCAGTGTTATTTATGAGACAATAGATACAAATTAAATATGCAGCAGTGGGAGACAGTAAATTATATCATGTTATATCACCTTAATGGACTATTATACAG
This sequence comes from Globicephala melas, assembly GCF_963455315.2. NCBI lineage: Eukaryota > Metazoa > Chordata > Mammalia > Artiodactyla > Delphinidae > Globicephala > Globicephala melas. The sequence continues at coordinate 128,967,051 of NC_083318.1, read as the reverse complement.
CCAGTAAAATTAACAGATATAAAACTGCATTATCTTGAAAATGACTCTGATAAGGAAAATCTAAAAATTTAATACTCTATCTCTTCAATGATTGTGAAGACTATATATGTGGCCAAAAACTGGAATGAAGTATTGAAAATAAAAATATGATTTGTTAAAGTGGTCAGTTTACTAGTGATATTTTACTATAGTTTTCATTTTTATAATATCTGGTTAACAATATTTAAGATCTCTAAGGAAATGTCTTGAATTTACATAGTCATATGATTTTGGTCAATCAAGGGATGAATATGCATATTTGAATACATAGAATGGACTAGATCCAACATGTGCATCTCCCTATCCATAAATAATGTTTAGAATTGTAACCCTCATAAGGAAGTCCAAATCCCATCTTGCAAAATTTTTCCTTTTGCTTCTATTATAAAGGATGCTTTTATTTTCAGATTTTCTGTTGCATTTCAACTACTGATAATCTGCAAATCATTTTTGGCATGTATCCCATGTCATATGCAGGTTTATAAAATGTTTTACACATTATCAGTAAGTTCATTCTTTTTGTCATTTCTCACAGGTGTGAAACAAATTAATTCTAACACTGTTTTCCCTTTAACTGATTAAAATTACTGTTATTTTGACAATTTTGTATACTTTTGGAATCAGCAATGCTAGATTTTGTTTACGGATTATTTATGAAGAATAGTATGAAATCTCCAAACCAGCTGCATTATATTGTTGAGCTCTCCAAAGAACACTTGCTATTATTTCTCTCTCTCTGTCTTTGTCTTTCTTTTCCCCTCTAGTTTTACATCAGGCTACACTGTTTTCTGGAGTGAAAATGATGATCGTATCTGTTGTAATTCTAAAGTTTCTTCAAGTGAAAAAGGATATGTAAATCTTACATTATCTATAATTCTATCTGTATTTGGAATGAAATGTTATTAGATTAGCATTGAAAAATGATTTTTAAAAAAACATCTTTTTATTGTCTAGGAATATTTTTTTGGTCTAAACCTATATCTTCTAATATAATTTTGCAGCAAATACCCTATGTTACAAAATTTAACTTGAACATATTTCTATACTGTTCCTCTTCCTTAGTATTTTTTCCTCCAATTATTAAAGGGTTTGAAACAGTGCTTATTCACATCTACTTCCTTAAAAATATTCAAGTTACTTTATACACTGCCTTTTTTGATCCAAAAAACTCAATACAAGATACTACTATATACTATCCATATCTTTTCATATACTTAATAGACTTGCAGATGTATTGGTTTAGATTTTTGTCATTGTGATATCATCTCAATATATAAATTGTACCCACAAGTTAACCATTTAAATGTACAATAATTAATTGAATCAATTATATTGGATTATTGAGTTTCAGTATGGTAGAAACCCAAGCAGGGATATATAATTTCTAAATAAAAAATATTAAGTATAATAAGAAAAGTCTTCTCCTAATTTACCCATCAAAGACTGGCTTTACAAAATAAGTATAAAATTTTAATTATTTTCAAAAGGTACCTTACCTGTCAAAAATGTATTTTTGAGTAGCTTGTATCGGTAAAATTATTTCACTTTTAGTTGTAACGCATCAGAATTCTCTGGAAGCCTAATTTAATATATGAGACTTTTCAGGAAAATCATGAGTGTTTCAAAACTATTAAGTGTCAAGCCAGATAACATAGACTCTGGAGTCTATCTTGTGAAATTTGGACTGGAGGAATGGATAGGAAAATCTTCTTAATGTTGTTTCTAAAACCCCTTCTGGCCATTCTGTCCCATAGCTTCCTGTGGCTCCAGGCAGGTCTTAATTCATTGCCGGCCATGCTGCCTAACATACGACTTTGCTACTGTGACCACAGCCGACTGGATCAAAGGAGAGCACTAGGCTCAAGGGAAGATCAACCACATGTTGATCAGTGGACTTTATAAAATTCCTTAGTAATGAATGTTTTAGCTGACAGGGAACAGGTGACTAAATTAAACCATAAAAATCTTTCGGTGAGGAATTTGAAAGTGTTATTTTATACAAAGCCAGTGTTTACCAGCAGCTGCTGGAGCTGAGAGACACAGGAGGAAAGGGTTATCAGAGGCTGCAGGGAGAAGGAAAGAATAAGATTAATAATACTTATATTATGCGCACAACCACTACTAGTAGTAATGTATAGAAATAACTGGTGAATAGCAAAAGGAGACTAGAGGGAGCAGGTAAATCGTGAAAATGATGCAGTACTAAAATGAAGAAGGAATTTTCACTATTGATACCTTAGCAAGATAACATTATCACAGGGTATACTGGCCACTCTAGATCCTGAATTACCTCCTGGTTCCCATTATCTAGTTTATAAGAGGTATGACAGTACTGCAGTTCTGAATTTCACTTGCATGTCCTGGTCTATCTACTATTCCTGGATTCCCCCAAGGCTTGGCTGTAACAAGGAAATAAACTTTCTCCTTATTTCCTTGTATATTTTTTAACCAACTCCCTTTTTCTAATCTAAATAAGTTGACATCTAAAGAAGATTAACACAGAATTCAGCCACTCTAAGGAGAGTTAACAACTTCAAGTATTTTTTGGTACTTAGTCAAAAGTATGACCCCAAACTTATTTCAACTAGAAGTAAATCATCACAGAGAACACAGCTGTAAGGAGGAATGCAATCTACTGCATATAACTTTACAAATAGTGCTAACCCAACCCTTTTCTCAACAAGTCAACTTTTTATAATTTAATTGTTCAGTAGCAGTTCAAATAAATATATAATTCCTCATGTTGTAGAGAATGATTATACTTATAACTAAACACTGAAAATAATTCATAAACATCTATGATATCACTTTAAGAAAGCCATAAAGAAATGTGTGTATAAATGAAATTCTTTGATGTTAGGAATTGTCACCAGCAGTGCAAAGAAATATGTCATATAAGATCAAGGAATTTTAGGGGGAAGATGGCGGAAGAGTACGATGCGGAGATCACCTTCCTCCCCACAGATACACCAGAAGTACATCTACACGTGGAACAACTCCTACAGAACACCTACTGAACGCTGGCAGAAGACCTCAGACGCACCTACCCGGGTAGGGCAAAAGAAAAAAGAAACAACAGAGACAAAAGGATAGGGACGGGACCTGCACCAGTGGGAGGGAGCTGTGAAGGAGGAAAGGTTTCCGCACACTAGGAAGCTCCTTCGCGGGCGGAAACTGCGGGTGGCGGACGGGGAAGCTTCGGAGCCGCGGAGGAGAGCGCAGCAACAGGGGTTCGGAGGGCAAAGGGAGGAGTTTCCTGCACAGAGGGTCGGTGCCGACCGGCACTCACCAGCCCGAGAGGCTTGTCTGCTCACCCGCCGGGGCGGATGGGGCTGGGAGCTGAGGCTCGGGCTTCGGTCGGATCCCAGGGAGAGGACTGGGATTGGCAGCATGAACACAGCCTGCTGGGGGTTAGTGCGCCACGGCTAGCCGGGAGGGAGTCCGGCGAAAAGTCTGGAGCTGCCGAAGAGGCAAGAGACTTTTTCTTACCTCTTTGTTTCCTGGTGCGGGAGGAGAGGGGATTAACAGCGCTGCTCAAAGGAGCTCCAGAGACAGGCGAGAGCCGCAGCTAAAGCGCGGACCCCAGAGACAGGCATGAGACGCCAAGGCTGCTGCTGCCGCCACCAAGAAGCCTGTGTGCGAGCACAGGTCACTCTCCACACCCCGCTTCCGGGGAGCCTGTGCAACCCGCCACGGCCAGGGTCCCGGGATCCAGGATCAACTCCCCCGGGAGAACGCACGGCGCGCCTCACGCTGGTGCAACGTCACGCCGGCCTCTGCCGCCACAGGGTCGCCCCGCACTCCGTGCCCCTCCCTCCCCCTCGGCCTGAGTGCGCCAGAGCTCCCAAATCAGCGGCTCCTTTAACCCCGTCCTGTCTGAGCGAAGAACAGACGCCCTCCAGCGACCTACACGCAGAGGCGGGGCCAAATCCAAAGCTGAAACCTGGGAGCTGTGCGAACAAAGAAGAGAAAGGGAAATCCCTCCCAGCAGCCTCAGAAGCAGTGGATTAAAGCTCCACAATCAACTTGATGTACCTGCAGCTGTGGAACACCTGAATAGACAATGAATCATCCCAAACTGAGGAGGTGGCCTTTGAGAGCAAGATTTATTATTTTTTCCCGTTTTCCTCTTTTTGTGAGTGTGTATGTGTATGCTTCTGTGTGAGATTTTGTCTGTACAGCTTTGCTTTCACCATTTGTCCTAGCGTCCTATCTGTCCGTTTTTTTTTTTTACTTTTTAAAAATCTTTTTAATAATTATTTTCTTATTTTAATAACTTTATTTCTATTTTTATTTTTTGATTTTTATTTTTTGTGGTATGCGGGCCTCTCACTGTTGTGGCCTCTTCCATTGTGGAGCACAAGCTCCGGACACACAGGCTCAGCGGCCATGGCTCACGGGCCCAGCCGCTCCACTAGCATGTGGGATCTTCCTGGACCGGGGCATGAACCCATGTCCCCTGCATCAGCAGGCGGACTCTCAACCAAGCGCCACCAGGGAAGCCCTAATAACTTTATTTTTTTTACCATACTTTATTTTATTTTATTTTATTTTATCCTCTTTCTTTCTTTTTACTTTTTCTCCCTTTTATTCTGAGCCGTGTGGATGAAAGGCTCTTGGTGCTGCAGCCAGGAGTCAGTGCTGTGCCTCTGAGGTGGGAGAGCCAACTTCAGGACACTGGTCCACAAGAGACCTCCCAGCTCCACATAATATCAAACGGCGAAAATCTCCCAGAGATCTCCATCTCAACACCAGCACCCAGCTTCACTCAACGACCAGCAAGCCACAGTGCTGGACACCCTATGCCAAACAACTAGCAAGACAGGAACACAACACCACCCATTAGCAGAGAGGCTGCCTAAAATCATAATAAGTCCACAGACACCCCAAAACATACCACCAGATGTGAACCTGCCCACCAGAAAGACAAGATCCAGCCTCATCCACCAGAACACAGGCACTAGTCCCCTCCACCAGGAAGCCTACACAACCCACTTAACAAACTTTAGCCACTGGGGACAGACACCAAAAACAAGGGGAACTACGAACCTGCAGCCTGCAAAAAGGAGACCCCAAACACAGTAAGATAAGCAAAATGAGAAGACAGAAAAACACACAGCAGATGAAGGAGCAAGATAAAAACCCACCAGACCTAACAATTGAAGAGGAAACAGGCAGTCTACCTGAAAAAGAATTCAGAATAATGATAGTAAAGATGATCCAAAATCTTGGAAATAGAATAGACCAAATGCAAGAAACATTTAACAAGGACCTAGAAGAACTAAAGATGAAACAAAGAATGATGAACAACACAATAAATGAAATGAAAAATACTCTAGATGGGATCAATAGCAGAATAACTGAGGCAGAAGAACGGATAACTGACCCGGAAGATAAAATAGTGGAAATAACTACTGCAGAGCAGAATAGAGAAAAAACAATGAAAAGAAATGAGGACAGTCTCAAACACCTATGGGACAACATTAAATGCACCAACATTCGACTTATAGGGGTTCCAGAAGAAGAAGAGAAAAAGAAAGGGACTGAGATAATATTTGAAGAGATTATAGTTGAAAACTTCCCTAATATGGGAAAGGAAATAGTTAATCAAGTCCAGGAAGCACAGAGTCCCATACAGGATAAATCCAAGGAGAAATACGCCAAGACACATATTAATCAAACTGTCAAAAATTAAATACAAAGAAAGTATATTAAAAGCAGCAAAGGAAAAACAACAAATAACACACAAGGGAAACCCCATAAGGTTAACAGCTGATCTTTCAGCAGAAACTCTGCAAGCCAGAAGGGACTGGCAGGACATATTCAAAGTGATGAAGGAGAAGAACCTACAACCAAGATTACTCTACCCAGCAAGGATCTCATTCAGATTTGATGGAGAAATGAAAACCTTTACAGACAAGCAAAAGCTGAGAGAGTTCAGCACCACCAAACCAGCTTTACAACAAATGCTAAAGGATCTTCTCTAGGCAAGAAACACAAGAGAAGGAAAAGACCTATAATAACAAACCCAAAACAGTTAAGAATATGGGAATAGGAACATACATATAGGTAATTACCTTAAATGTAAATGGATTAAATGCTCCCACCAAAAGACATAGACTGGCTGAATGGATACAAAAATAGACCCATATATATGTTGTCTACAAGAGACCCACTTCAGACCCAGAGACACATACAGACTGAAAGTGAGGGGATGGAAAAAGATATTCCATGCAAATGGAAACCAAAAGAAAGCTGGAGTAGCAATTCTCATATCAGACAAAATAGACTTTAAAATAAAGACTATTAGAAGAGACAAAGAAGGACACTACATAATGATCAAGGGATCGATCCAAGAAGAAGATATAACAATTGTAAATATTTATGCACCCAACATAGGAGTACCTCAATACATAAGGCAAATACTAACAGCCATAAAAGGGGAAATCGACAGTAACACATTCATAGGAGGGGACTTTAACACCTCACTTTCACCAATGGACAGATCATCCAAAATGAAAATAAATAAACACAAGCTTTAAATAATACATTAAACAAGATGGACTACATTTCTTGTTATCTTACTACATTTTCATGTATCATGAAAAAATAATCTTATTGAATATGCTGAATATTTTCTGTAAATGGTATCATATATCTATATTCTTCTTGCTTTTACCATTCAATATTATACTTTCCAGTATCGTGCATATGGATGTACGTTAATCTTGTTCATTCATATTCATTGCTAATGGTACTAATTTGTTTAGATAGATGACCATTTAGTTATCCACTTTTGTTTTAATAGGCTATTACCCCCTTTTTTCTCTTTTAAAATAATGCTGCTATGAACATGAACATTGGTATATGTCCCCCTGTGTTATGAGAAAAAATTTCTCAAGGATATAAGGACTAAGGTGTGGAAATGATGAATCATGTGCCATACACTTTCTCAATTTAGATATTGATCTCCAGATAGGTTTCATCAAGGCACATTTATCCTCCATTTCCAGCAACATAAGAGTTCCCTTTCTCTACATCCTTCTTAATTTCACACACATATAAAGAATATATATAAAGAAGTCTCTTTATATCCCTAAAAGATAATTTTGGAATGGAATCTGAGACATGTAAGATTGTATCATCTGAGACAGGCAAGTTTTTGTGTCATCTGTTTGCTGGCAGCTTCATTTGTCTTGGTTCACCTTAGTAAACTTTGGGTGTCCTAGCTTGCTGCAAGGTGTGCGCGTCCCAGCTATCCAACTTGTGTGCCCCAAAGAAATATCTCCTTTTCCCCAAAGGTCTGGTAAGGCAATAATCTTTAGGTCACAGGATTTGGAAATCACCTGAATGTTCCTTTAACTTCAGTAGCAGCTTACTAATGTGATGTGCTTCATATCTGCTCATTTAAGAAGAAGGCATACAAATGGCCAGAAGACACATGAAAGAATGCTTAACATCACTAATCATCAGGGTATTGCAAATCAAAAGCATAAGGCATACCACCTCTCACACCTGTCAGAATGGATATCATTAAAAAGAGACATTAAATAACAAGTGTTGGTGAGGATGAAAGGGAACCTTCATGCACTGTTGGGAGTATTGTAAATTGGTGCAGTCACTGTGGAAGCAGTATGGAGTTTTCTGAAAACATTAAAAATAAAACTACCATATGATCCAGCAATTTCACTTCTGGGTATTTACCCAATGAAAACAAAAACACAAATTTGAAATCTGAAAAATCCATTGTTCACTGCAACATTATTTACAATAGCCAAGATATGGAAGCAACCTACATGTCCATTGATAGATGAATGGATGCAGAAGAAGTACACATACACACACACACACACACACACACACACACACACAAACACACAGGAATATTACTCAGCCATTAAAAATGAAATCTTGCCATTTTCCACAACATGAATGGATCTAGAAGGTATTATGCTAAATAAGAGAGAAAGATAAATCCCACATGATCTCGCTTATATGTGGAATATAATAAAACAAAACAAGCAAAAAACAAAACAAAACAACAGACTCATAGACACAGAGAGCAGATGAGTGGTAGCAGAAGGGGGTGGGTGAGAGGGTGAGTTAAATAGGTGAAGGAGATCAAAAGATACAAACCTTCAGCTATATAATAAGTCACAGGGGTGTAATGAACAGTGTCACGAATATAGTCAATAACAATATAATAATTTTGTATGGGGACAGATGGTTACTAGACTAATTGTGCATCATGATGTGTGTAAATGTCAAGTAATTATGTAGTACACCTGATACTATAATAATAGTGTATATCAACCATATTTCAATCAAAAATAGAGAAGAAATTTAAAACAATAAACTCTCCCAGCTCCCCCCCCAAAAAAAAATAATAAAAGAATAGAAAAAGAAGAAAGAAAAGCAAAGAATACAAGCTAATTAGGAGCTCTGGTTACATGGGTGTGGTCTGACATACATCACCTACAGAAATGCCAAAATGAAGAAGTCTTTACTCTGCTTTAATACCCACAGTGTCTTCTTTAGGTGTCTTCCAGAAATTTTATTTAGTCAGCATTGAGAAAAACCTCCCTAATTTTGACTGGGATGTAAACAAACTGGCTTCTGCGTGTTCCGTACATGCGATGAGAGTGTATTACCTAAAATCACAAGTACATACCTGTAAACAATGCTTTGCTGTCACTATGAGATTTCATCCCACAAGTCCTATCTGTCTAAAAAACCCATGCATCTAGGATGCTACAAGGAATGTTGGGTCCACCCTGGCTCAGCCCCTCTATGTATACTTTTAACTTCCCTGTCCTCTGTTTTTCTTCACCAGTTATCATTTCCCAAACCCACTTCAGTTCTTCAGAAATCTCTTGAAAGAGCATTTATTTTCCTGCTTGTTCAAATTTCTCATTCTCTTCAGATTTGTGGGTATTAATTTATTTTAAAAAGTTTTACTATCAATTAAATGGAACTATGGGAGGGAGAAAGTAGATAAGCCCATACATGATGTCCAGCATCTTAAATTAAAAATTCCTGCTAACTAGTTGTCTACAAGTCTTTTTTTTAAATTAATTTTTATTGAAGTATAGTTGGTTTACAATGTTGTATTAGTTTCTGTTGTATAGCAAAGTGAATCAATTATGCATATACATATATCCACTCTTTTTTAGATCCTTTTCCCATATAAGAAAATACTCTCTCATTACAGAGTATTAAGCAGAGTTTCCTGTGCTATACAGTAGGTTCTTATTAGTTATCTATTTTATATACAGTAGTATGTATATGTATGTATATGTCAATCCGAATCTCCTAATTCATCCCTCCTCCCCTTTCCCCTGGTAACCATAAATTTGTTTTCTACATCTGTGACTTTATTTCTGTTTTGCAAATAAGTTCATTTGTACCGTTTTTTTTTTTTAGATTCCACATATAAGCGATATCGTATGATATTTGTCTTTCTCCATCTGACTTACTTCTTAATATTTTCTTAAAGGTGAAAGGCAGTATTAATAAATAGTGTGGATTCTAGTAATTTAGATAGTTAATCCCCTTCTAATAGAGAGCTACTTTTTAGATTCGCGCAGGAATGTAGGCCTGGTGTTATCAGATTTCATGATTTTTAGAAATATATCAGTCATCAGAATTTTTAAATCAGACCTCCTACTTTCTTAATGAGGGCATGATTTTTGTTAGCACTGTGTGAGCTGAACACGTCTGCAACAAGTATCCAGAGGGCATGATGCCAGTGCATCATATTTCTCTTAGATCTATTATGAAGTTAATTATTTTTAAGAATCCTGACAACTAGTTATTAGTTTCCAAATTTACAAATGAATAAACTGAGATGGTCTAATATTAATTAGTCTGCCAGATGCTACAGAGAGGACTAGAATTTTGGTCTAAGTCCAGGTTGTCTGACATCAAACTCATCATACTCTGAAGAACAGTGTACGTCGGTGCTAAGCAGGTAATAAATAAAAGAAACCATACAGTTACCTCACGAAATGTAAATCTTATCTAAATTACTTTTGAAAATGCTACCTATGTTTTAAAAATATCTTTCGATTCAGGGGCTTTTGAAGATTACCTCATTTTCTTCATCATCAAACTGGAAAGAAGGAGCCAATACTAACTTCCGTCGGTCTTAACCTCCTGCTCATTTCTCAGGGTCTCGCAAACTGATTTCAGCTCCACCCACTATATATTCCAAAGAAGACAAGAGTTGACATTTTAAGGGGTGTTTTATTTTTATATGCAGCAGGTGGGAATTATTTCTCACTAGACACTTCATAAATGTGTTTAATAATGAATGCACTGCTTGGCAAGTGAAATCGTGTTAGTGTTATGTGCCACCTCCTCCTATACGTGGGGTTTTAATAAGTTATGCTCAACAAACCAAGAACAATTTGCAGATAGTCTGTGTGACTCCCAAGAGATATCAATTGTTAGTAAAATTTTTGCTACTAACGTTCTGTGGTATTAATGTTTTGTTCTGATTGTGTAAGATATAAAAGTCATGTTTCTATTTTTCTTAAAAAATTTTGAATTTTTGATCAATAAATGGTGCATTTATTCATTTTATATGTTCCAAAATGAATAAACCTTATTCATTTTATATGTTCCAAATACTTCAAATATTATTTTATCAGATAATTAGAAACTATTTTATTAATTTATTATCAAATATGCCTATTATATATATATTTGTGTGTATATACATGTATGTACATATGTAATTTAAAATACATGCAGTTTTCTTACTAAACATATCATAGAAAATTAATCTATGAAGTCATTACTTGATTAAATAGGCTTGATCTAGTCACCACCTATACTGGTTACACTGACATCCAGGCCTCCATCATTTCTCTCCAGGACGACTGTCCAGGAACTCCTAATAATCTCTTTAGTCCAGTTTTACCCTCTTCCCTACTTAGGTATTCATTTCTCATACAGAAGAGTTTTTAAAACAACACACCTTTTCATGCCACTGCTTACACTACTTCAATAACTTTCATCAAGCTTAACATAAAAATACATAGCCCCATATTCACCTACCTGACCCTACATAAATCTTGCACTAACTTTCTTCTCCAGCTCATATCTGAACTTTCTCCCTTTCCTCATTACATTCCAGCCACAGTGATGGTATTGTCATCCATCCAAAACTCCACCTTAGGGTTCTGCCACTTTCCCAAACATGGCACCCTATTTTATTTGTAGCTTATACAAAACTGATTTTTTTAAATTATATATTCTGAACTTTCATACTCATACTGTTTTTTCTTTTAATTTTTTATGGAGGTATCCATACTACAGAAAAGCACACAAGCCAGAGTGCACAGCTCAGCTAACTTACAAAGTGAACACATCCATTTAACCACCACTTGAATCAAGATAGTGGATACCACAAACACTGTAGAAGTCTCCATTATTCTCTGTCCCAGTCACATCCTCCTAAAGATAAACAATGTTCTGACCTTTATTTCCATATGTTAGATTTCCCTATTTTAACTTCATATCAGTGAATGATACATCATGTATTATTTTGTGACTGACATTTCTTACACTCTGTTTTACGTAATATGTCTGATTTCTTTTTTATTGTGGCAAATAAACATATATTGAGAAATCTACCTCTTAAATTGTTAAGTGTATAGTACAGTATTGTTAACTACATGCACATTGCTGTGAAACAAATCTCTAGAAATTGTTTCCGTCTTGCATGAAAAAAAAAGCTCACTCTCCCCCAAACCCTGGAAAGCACCTTTCTACTTTCTTCTTCTAAGAGTTTGACTACTTTAGATACCTCATTTAAGTGGAATCTTCCAGTGTTTGTCCTTCTGTGATGGCCTTATTTCACTTAGCAAAATGTCCTCAAGGTTCATCCATGTTACCACATATGGCAGGATTTCCTTTTTTATAAAGGTTGAATAATATTCTATTGTATGTATATATACTGCATTTTCTTTATCCATTCATGTATGGATGAACATTAGGTTGTTCCCACCTCTTGGTTATTGAATAACGCTGCAATGAACATGAGAGGGCAACTATCTCTTCCAGATTCTGATTTTAATTCTTTTGGATAAATATTCAGAACTGGGATTGGCAGATCATAAGGTAGTTCTATTTCTAATGTTTTGTAGTTCTTTTTTCCCCCCCTTTTTTAAATTAATTAATTAATTTTACTTTTGGCTGTGTTGGGTCTTTTTTGCTGTGCGCGGGCTTTCTGTAGTTGCAGCGAGCGGGGGCTACTCTTCGTTGCGGTGCGCTGGCTTCTCATTGTGGTGGCTTCTCTTGTTGCGGAGCACGGGCTCTAGGCACGCGGGCTCAGTAGTTGTGGCTCGCGGGCTCTAGAGTGTAGGCTCAGTAGTTGTGGCGCACGGGCTTAGTTGCTCCGCGGCATGTGGGATCTTCCCGGACCGAGAATCGAGCCCACGTCCCCTGCATTGGCAGGCAGATTCTCAACCACTGCGCCACCAGGGAAGTCCCTATTTCTAATGTTTTGGATGAATTTCCATACTGTTTTCCACAGTGAATGCGCCTTTTTACATTCCCATCAATGGTGCACAAGGTTTCCAATATCTTTAAATCCTCACCAGCACTTATTTCCTGGATTTAGGAGATTTTTTTTTTTTTTTGGTTTTGGTTTTGGTTTTTCAGTTTTGATAACGGCAATGCTAACAGGTGTGAGGTGACATTTCATTGTGATTTTGATTTGCATTTCTCTGATGATTACTGATATTAAGCATCTTTTCATGTACCTGAGATCTGTATATCTTTTTGGAGAAATGCTTATTCAACTCCTTAGCCTATTTTTAAATCAGGTCATTTTTTATACTGAGTTGTATAAGTTTCTTATATATATTGGATATTAATCCCTTATTAAAAGTATGGTTTGCGAATAATTTCTCTCATTCCATAGGTTGCCTTTAACTCTACTGATTGGTTTTTTTTTTTTTTGGTTTTTTTTGTTTGTTTTGCGGTATGCGGGCCTCTCACCGTCGCGGCCTCTCCCGTTGAGGAGCACAGGCTCCGGACACGCAGGCCCAGTGGCCATGGCTCACGGGCCCAGCAGCTCTGCGGCATGCGGGATCCTCCCGGACCGGGGCATGAACCCACGTCCCCTGCATCGGCACGCGGACTCCCAACCACTGCGCCACCAGGGAAGCCCTGGGGTTTTGTTTGTTTGTTTGTTGTTGTGGAGAAGCTTTATAGTTTGATGTAGTCAACGTAGGCAATGATTTTTTGGATATGATACCAAAAGTACAAGTTATAAAAGCAAAAATAGACAAGTGGGACTACATCAATGCCAAATTTATTTGGATTTTGAGTCACTAGATCTGTAAATTGCTAGTATTCTTGGTTCTCCACTAACAGAAAGCAGAAGTTAAATTCCAAAAGAGGGATGTATGTATGTGTGTATTTGTGTGTGGCGGTTTGTGTGCCCATATTTGTTTACATGGTTGCCTGTTGTTGGATAGAGGGAAAGGAAGGCTAAGGAAAGAGAATCATTTCACAAGGAAAAACAATAAGTTACTTTCTGATGAAAAATTTTATACAAAATGTTGGAATTATAAATGAAGGGTGCTTATAGAAGGAAAGAATTTTTGATCTTCTATTTTATTGCTAGAGCTAAGGACAGCACTGGAAATGTTAAAATGTTTAACTGGATCAGCAAAGATGCTCCCCCTCCTTCTCCAGGTATTTGTGATCCACAGAGAGAAATGGGGATACAGTAAGTAACTAAGAGTAAATGAGCCAGAAAATAGCCTAAAAGAAAGGGCAGGTTAAACAAAACAAAAAAAGCTAAGCAGAGAAAATATGAAGGATTATGCATCAGAGCAAAATATAGCAAATGCTAATGGAAACTCTAATATGGAAATATTCCTCAACTGAACTAGTACCATGTCATGGAGGAAAATCAATAAAAATGACAAAAGAATGTGGTGCATTGTGGAGCTTTAGGATAAGGATTTGTTGTAATCTTAGCATTTATTAGCTTGGAGATCTTGAGCAAACTTAAATGACCTGAGCTTCACTTTCATCATCTGTAACACAGAAATGTCTACTTCATTTAGGATTATTATAGGGATCTTGAGATAACATATTCTAAAATGTTAAGTAACACAAGGCACACAATGATAATGGTAGTGTTCTAAACAAGAAAACATGATTCTAATCATTGTAATCAGAAAGCTTTGCCACCTCCTTCAGGCCATCAATATTTCTATATACTTCATATATCAAATTAAATTCCATCAATGTATATATTTGGAATAAGGGGAATATGTAGTTGCAAATACCCTTTATAACTGTTAAGTTAATCTCTACTAATGTGATGTAGAGTGTCCTATATATGCTCCTAGTCTGATGACATTACAACAATCTTTGATACTTCCTCCTTTGTAAAATGAGAGGTTTTGAGATAAGTGATCCAGTTAAAACATTGTAAGGCTTTATAATATTTAAAAATTCAAAGCACTTCAAAGTTTAATTGAAGTTTTGGAATAAAGCAAAATAAATTCATGTAAAAAATTTTAATGTATCACTTAATATTATCCATTTTGCCATGTCAAAGTTAGTTGAGTAACTTCTGTAATCAAATTTCACCCAAAAAGTTAACTTCTGTGCTAATTCATTCTTAACATCTCACCTATTCTACAAATAGTCTCTGTCATTTAAAGGCTCTTTTTTTCACTAGGATTACTGGTACTACTATGGCATGTGTAATCACTATCATAGTTTAAAAATAATATAAGCAATTCCTTCATTATCATTCTCATCACTTTAAAACAAACTCAAGAGGAAGAGATATGGGAACATATGTATATGTATAACTGATTCACTTTTTTATAAAGCAGAAACTAACACACCATTGTAAAGCAATTATACTCCAATAAAGATGTTTAAAAAAACCTCATTATCTAGAAATATCATATTCATTTTGAAGCTCTTGATTTTCCCTATTCATTCATAAGCTCAGTTGGTATACTATCCTTCTTTGATTCAAAAAATTCTTCTGCTTATAATTTGCCATTCTACTCATTCAATTCAAGCTGTGATTTTTTTTAAATAGGCTTCACTTTTTAAGTTTATAATATTTCCTGTTTCCTTTCTGCCTTTTGCATTAATTCTAAATCTCAAAGTCCATTATTTGCCAATTTTTCCCAGTTGATGTCCTCATGGTAACTGCATGAATTTTCATACTCTTGATTGGTATTGAAAATTTTCTTTACTTCTTCTAATAATACATCTAAATGAAGAAGTCTTGTCTCTTCTAAAATTAAAGGAAATAACTATAACCAAATGTTTAATATTAGTTAACTGTACACTGAAAAGAAAATTATCTGTCACCATGAACAATTTCATGATGCCATTGAAATCAGAATACTCAGAATATTATGTTAATGTTACTTAAATAAAAACTTTTATATGGCACAGTATTACTCTTGTTTTAAATTTTCAAAATGTTTTCTAGTGCTCTAGTGTTTTGTATTAATAGAAAAATGTTTGGGGTTTTTAATATAAGCTTTATTTTTGTTTCCTAGGCCTGCCATAACAAATAACCGCAAACTGGCTGGCTTAAAACAACAAAAATTTATTCTTTCACAGTTCTGGAGGGTAGGAGTCTGAAATCAAAGTGTTAGCAAGGGCTTCCCTGATGGCGCAGTGGTTGAGAGTCCGCCTGCCGATGCAGGGGACATGAGTTCGTGCCCCGGTCAGGGAGGATCCCACATGCCGCGGAGTGGCTGGGCCTGTGAAACATGGCCGCTGAGCCTGCGCGTCCGGGGCCTGTGCTCCGCAACAGGAGAGGCCGTGGCTGCGAGAGGCCCACGTACCAAAAAAAAAAAAAAAAAAAATGTTAGTAAGATTGGTTCCTCTGGAGGCTCTGAGGGAGAATCTTTTCCACACCTGTCTTCTAGTTTCTAGTGGTTGCTGGGAATCCAAGGTATTCCTCGGCTTGACTCTACTCTCTGCCTCCACCATCACAAGGTGTTCTCTCTGTGTGTATTCTCTGTGTCTTCCTATGGTCTGTTTAGTAAGGACACCAGTCCTCATTAAAAGTCAATTGATTTAGGGCCCCCCCTGATCCAGTATGACCTCATCTTAACTAATTACATCTGCAATGACTCTATTTCCAAATAAGACCATATTCTGAGGTTGCCATAAATATGAACTTTGTGGGAGAGGGTACTATTCAACTTGGTACACAGCTGGAATATAAAAGAAGTTATAAGACTGTGTTAAGTATGAAACATTTGATTCTTAAAATTATGATTTCCTATGAGATCAATAATAAAATGCAATAACAACGCAATTTTTCTGAAAACATTTAATATAGTTATAAGCCAATTTTGTATCATTTTCACTTATGAGGGATATAGTCTCTGATTTACAGGCTCACATGTCTTGGAGATAACATTCTAAATATGTATATTCTCTACCTAAAAATTCTATTATACTGATATTTCTGGGGTACAAAAATATGAATTTCCAGACTTTGGCATTTCCTGTGGCAATCATTGAGAGACAGTGTACTATATACTGTGACAAGACTTTTATACATATTGCCAATATATATTTGGCATGTTATTGAAGAAGTTCCTACCTCATTCATAGTCTCATGTAAATAAGTACTACTATACAGTTGTTAATAATTTATCCTTAGTGATATTGAGAATATAGTCTATAACTAAAATCTAAGCTCCAGGATTTAATAAAACAGATCAAAACTGTCTCATTTACTCCTGGATCCCTGGCATATAGATTGTCTCTAGCCCACAGTGAGCTCAGGAAAGAGTATAATGAAAGAATGAAGATTTTAGTAAGATAGGTCCTTAATTGATGAAGATTAAGAAACCTAATATTTAGTGTTTTATTCATCACTTAAGGAAATTCCTAAACATCCTAATTTCCAAATATATAGTTGTCTACTAATGCTTCATTTTTCTTTAGATGCCAAAATGTTTTTTTAAGGATAAAGATATAATTGTAATGGATGCATCTAAATTAATTGGTGATATTTTCAATTTTCACCAAGTAAAAACTTCTTCCCTGGTTTGAGTAACTATTGTTTTCGTATTGAAACAGGTGCCATCCATCTCCACAGTGTGATCAAGTCACTAAAACACCTGTCTGGTTTTCACTGAACTTTACAGGATGTGAAAATAGAGGGAAAATCTAGAAATATTTCTGAGGATTTTTAAATAGTCAGCTGCCTTTATCTTTTATTAGCAAGCACATAAATATTCAAAGAGCAATCCCAAAAGAGGAGAATTAAGAGATATCTAATATTAGATTGCTCCTGAATTCTTGTTAAGGAGAATCTTAGAATTTAATACTTAAGTGGCAAATGTATAAAATTTTATTTTATTACTCATAAGCATTATTGAAAGTATTAACTGTAATCTACCAGGGATTGATATTTCTGAAGACTTTTTATCAATCTACCATAAACACAATTACATTAATTCAATATCGTTATGTGTTTGGTAGAGCATTTGGCCATGAGATAATTCTAAATGATTTATTTATAACTGTTTCCCCAAATTTAATTCTCATTAAGGAAGTTTTCATTAAGATATTTTCATTAAGTTAGATGCCGTGTTGATTAACTAATCATTGAAAGAAGAAAACAAATGTGGAATTTTTTTCTTGAGATATTTAATAGAAATACAATATTTTCTACATGGTAAAAAAATGAATCTAATGCATATATATCTTTTATAAATCTATATATTTAAATGTAAACAATGAGATCATCTCAATTATTAAAGTACTAAATATATAGGTTTTTATAAATATTAAATATTTAATTTATTAAACATATAGATTTAATAATCACAAAGTGAATGGTAGAGAATTAAATTATCTTAATTACTAAACTAGTCATTTATTAAACCATTGGTTTAAACTATGATTAAAAGCATTCTTATGTGTTATTTACCAATGGTTTGAGAAAACATGGTCAACCACTAGAAATTTTCATTAAAATGTTTTAGCTTTTGTTTTAGTAGGAAAAGAAAAATTATTAACAGATTCTTAGGTGAACTCTGTATAAGGAAAATCATTTCAAATGGCTTAAACAATAAAAATGTTTTACATCTCAAGTAACTAGAAATCGAGGTAATCAACCAATGATATCATCAAAGACCTATGTTCCTTTCATTTCCCTGCTGTTCTATCTTCTCTGTTATCCTAAGGCTAGTAACCCTTATGGTAGCAAGATGAGTGCATGTGAAAGTTTTTTTGTTTTGTTTTGTTTTGCTTTTCTGTTTACATGTAATGGGAATGAAGAGCAAAGGGAGAAATAAACAAAAGAACTGTAAATTCTTCCCTTCAAATTTAATGGGCCAAGTTCAGTCACATGACCATTTCTGGAGTAACACCAGCTATCAGGAGAATGGTCTAAACTGATTGGCTTAAATTTATCAAGATACCTTCCTACTTGAACTTGCAGAATTGGAGATAGAGTGGAACCCTTTAAAAAATAAGTTTTGTTTGCAAGAAATAAGTTAATATGGAATAAGATACATATATGTGTGTGTGTGTGTACATATATATATATATATATAGAGAGAGAGAGAGAGAGAGAGAGAGAAAGCAGGCAACCAACATTATCTGAAGTATCTGCTAATGATACTTTTCAGTTTCACCTAATGTCTACACTATGTCAGCAATAGTTAGCAAAAATTAAACAAACTTGTATATTAGAGTGCACTTTATACAAATATGTCATAACCCAATGAAATATACTTAGTATTCTTTTTTACTTTTTAACCAAACTCTGTACTTTCCAATGTTTCCAAGACCATGGAAACATTTAGGTCTTTAGCTGACTTAGGGATGTTCAGTCTTGGAGACTTCTATAATCACTGTATTTTAAGACCATTACCATCTACCTCTGACTCTGTTCTGTTTCAAAGGTGTGGGATTCTGGTTTTCATCCTCTGATAGGTGCTTCATCCATTCTCCCACTCCTGTTTACACTACTCCAATGAGTCCTGATGACATTAAATTGATTGTTAAAGATGGAGATTATAAAAATGATCATAATTCTAATTGTCTTTCCCAAACTTGGAAAAAATCATATTTAACTATAGATCTATATGTTAATTCTATTCCATCAGATACTAAAATATAAAGTTTACATTTTGAACACTTGGCAATGGACATCCTAATTGGCATCAAGAGGGGAAAAAAAAGTACTGTAAGGGAACAAAGAATACTTTTTTTAATGTATAATAGCTATCTGGAATTACTTTCACAGCTATTTCAATATACTTTCAATAAAATAATTAGAACACAACATCTGTATCATCTTAATTTAATATCAAAATAACACTAAGAGCTGTCAAAACTAGGCTCATTAGTCAAAGCTTCTTATCCCTAATATAGTCATAACTCTTCAGTATTTCTGTGACTAAAGCTTAAAATACAAATATTGCCACTGAATTATTAAATCTGTTTTCAGTTTTGTTGCAGTACAACTGACATACAACATACTGAACATATTTAATGTGCACAATTTAATGAATTTTTGACATATGTATGTACCTTTGAAATTATTACCACATCAAGATAATGAACTCCACCACCCCAAAGTTTCCTCTTTCTCTTTTTAAATTCCACCCACTTCCTCTCCCCAGCTGTCCCATCTCCAGGCAAACTCTATGTCTATACTTTTGTTTGCATTTTCTAGAATTTTATGTAAAGAAACCATAGAGAATGTTTCGCTTTTTTTTTTCTTTCAAGATAAGTACTTCAAGGTTCACCCATATTAATGTATGTTTAAATAGTTCATTCCCTCTTATGGATGAGTACTATGCCATTGTATAGCTAAATAACAAATTTTCATTCATGTGTTGAGATTTTGGGTATTAGCAGTTTGGGCTTTAGAAATAAAGTGCTATGAACATTTGTGTACAAGTCTTTACATGGACAGATCTTTTTATTTCCCTTAGGTAAATATCTAGGGGTGGGAGGTTGGGTTATAGGATAGAAACTATCTCAAATCACAAAACTATTTCCAAATGTATCATTTTATAGTACCCGAGGAGTACAATACACAGGAGAGATACAGTTACTTCACCTCAATTCCAATATTTGGTATTTTTCAATCCTTTTCATTTTTTGCCATTCTGGTGGGAGTGTAGTGATATACCTTTATAAGTTTAATTGTATTTTCCTAAAGGCAGGTATTTTTTCATGTGCTTATTTATTGTTCCTATAAATTCTTTGAGAAAGTGTCTGTTCAAACAATTTGGCCATTTTTAATAGAGTTCTTTGTCTTCTTGTAATTGAGTGGTAAGTGTTCTTTATATTTTCTAGATGTAAACCCTTGGTATGCCATACGTTTGCACATATTTTCTCCCAGGCAATGGCTTACATTTTCATTTTTGTAGAAATGCCATTTTGCAATCAAAAGTTTTTAATTTAGGGGCTTCCCTGGTGGTGCAGTGGTTGAGAGTCCGCCTGCCGATGCAGGGGACACGGGTTTGTGCCCCGGTCCGGGAAGATCCCACATGCCCGTGGAGCGGCTGGGCCCATGAGCCATGGCCGTGGAGCCTGCGCATCCGGAGCCTGTGCTCCACAACGGGAGAGGCCACAACAGTGAGGGGCCCGCGTACCGAAAAAAAAAAAAAAGTTTTTAATTTAAATGAAGTACAATTTTAAAAACGTTTCTTTTACGGTTCATACATGTCATATCCTAATTAGGAAATATTTTCCTAACCAAAAATTACTAGTTTTTTTTGTAAAATTTTATAGTTTTACATTGAAGTTTATGATGTATTTTGAGTGATTTTTTTGTGTATGACATGAGGTAACCTTTAAAATTCTGGTTTTGTTTTTTGTGTTTTTTTTCCGGGGGTGGGTGGTGGTGCATATGTCTATACAATTTTTCCAGCACAAATTTTTGAAAAAAACATATCATTTCCCCCATTAAATTATCTTAACACCTTTATCAAAAATTAATGATCATTTATATATGCTTCTATTTCTGGACTCTCTATTATGTCCCATTGTTTGTCCATCTTTATGGTTGTATTATACTGTCTTGATTACTATAGTTTTATAATATCTTGAAATCTTCTAATTTTCTTCTTAGAGTTCAAATATGCTTTAGCTATTCGAGGTCCTATACATATCTCTATACTTCTTAAAATCAGATTGTCATTTTCTACAAAAACACTTCTAGAAACTGGATTGGGATTATGGTGAATCTCTGGATCAACTATAACCTCTTCTTTTATTTAATTATTTATTTATTTTTGGCTGCACCCCACACTCCCACAGCTTGCCAGATCTTAGTTCCTCAAGCAGATAGAACCCCGGCCCATGGCAATGAAAGCACCAAGTCCTAACCACGGGACCACCACAGAATTCCCAAGTGCGACCTTTTCATTATCGAGTCTTCCAATACATGAGCAAGGTATATTTCTATAGTCATTTAGGTATTATTAAATTTCTTTTAGCAATGCACAGGTCCTGCACCACTTCTGTTTAATTTATCCCTAAATATTTAATGTACTTAATGCTATTTTAAATATTATTTTTAATATGAATTTCTGTTCATTGCTGTTACATAGACATTCAGTCGATTTTTGTATGTTGGCCTTGTAGCTGGCAAATTTGCTGAATTCATTTATTACTTGTAGTAACTTTTTGATAGCTTCCATATGGATGTCTTATATACTTGATCATGTAATTTTCAAATAATTGCAGTTTTATCTTCTTTTCTCTGAACTGAATGTTTTGTTTTGTTTTTTTGCCTTATTGTACTGCCTAGAACACTTAGTACAATGTTTATAGAAGTTTTGAGAGACAACATATTTGCCTTGTTCTTGATCTTACAGGGAAAGCCTTCAGACTTTCACCATTAAGTATGATGTTAATTGTAAGTTTCTCACAGACACCTTGTATAAGTTTGAGGAAGTTCTTTTCTATTTGTAACTTGCCAGAAGTTTTTATCAGGATAGGATGTTAGATTTTGTCATATTCTTTTTAAGTCTACTGAGATGGTTATAAAATTTGTTTAGTTGTCTGTTTCTCATTTTTAAACTGTTAATGTGGCAAATTACATTGATTGACTTTGGAATGTAAAACCAACATTTCATTCCTGGGAGAGACTCCATAATGTCAATAATTTATTATTTTAAAATACTGTTGAGCTTAATTTGGTAATTTTTTATGAATTTGCATATATGTTTATGAGGAATATTGTTCTGTAGTTTTATTTTCTTAATATTTTTGGGCTCTCACTCTCTTTTTTTTTTTTTTTCAGTATCAGGGTAATGCTAACCTCATAGAATGAATTAGGAAATGGTCTCTCCTCTGTGTACAATTAGTATTATTTCTTCCTGAAATATCTTCTACAATTCAATTAGGACATCTGGGTCTGGGATTTTTTCAGTGGGAAAACTTCTAACTAAAAGTCAGTTTTCTAAATAGATGTAGAGCCATTCAGATTACTTATTTCTTCTTGAAGTTTGACAATTTTTATTTTTATAGCGATTTGCTTATTTGTGATATGTTTTAGAATTTATTATAATAAAATTGTTCATAATACTCCCTCATTATCATTTGAGCATCTTTAGAATCTGTAGTGATGTCACCTCTCTCATTCATATAATTTGTAATTTATGTCCTCTTTTTTCTTTTTCTCAGTAGTCTGGCAATAGGTTCATCAATTTTATTAATCTCAAAGAATCAACTTTTAATTTTATTGGTTTTCTCCATTGTTTTTGTTCTTCTGCTTCACAGATTTCTTCTCTTATTTTTAATATTTCTTCTACTAACTTTGGACTTAGTGGATTTTCCTCTGATCATTTAAGAAGGTAACTAAGTTACATGATTTAGAGACCATTCTTACTCTCTCAGTACTACTTAATTGAATCTCACAATTTTTTTGTTGTTGTGTTTTCTTATTAATTCAATGCCAAATACTAATTTTTCTTGTAATTTCTTCTTTGATCCACTGGGTTTTTCTTAATGTGTGCTATTTAGTTTGCAAATGTTTTCCAGATATTTCTCTGAAATCTATTTCTCATTTAATTGTACAGGACCAAAGTCTGTATTTTGTATGACTGAATTCTTCTAAATATATTCAGATATGCTTTATGGCCCAGAATATGGCCTATTTGGTATACGTTCTGTGTTATTTTGATATGAATGTTCACTCTGCTGTTGTTGAGTGCAGTGTTACATAAATATCAATTAATTAAAGTCGGTTATTCAAGTCATCTATACATTTACTGATTTTCTCCATTCTTAGTCTATCAATTATTGAGAGGGTTTAAATCTCTGACTATGATTTGTGCATTAATCTTTTCAGGGCTTTTTAATGTTTTGCTTCATTTTGGATTTTCATGAAGTGCATAAATGTTCAGAATGACATGCTGATACATGATACAACATAGATGAACCTTAAAAATATAATGCTAAGTGAAAGAAGCCAGTCACAAGACCATATATTGTGTGATTTTATTTACATGAAACACCCAGAAGAGGCATCCTAATGGGTATAAAGTAGTATCTCATTGTATTTTTAAAATGAATTCTTATTGAAATATATTTGATACATAACAGTACGTAAATTTAAGGTATACAGCATATTTATACATACATTGATTTGAAACATTTATATATTGTAACATGACTGCCATTGTAGTGATAATTAGCACCTCTATCATGTCACATAATTATCATTTCTTTTTTGTGGTGGAAAAAATTAAGATCTAATCTCTCAAATTTGATAAGTATAATACAATGTCATTGTCTATATTCACTACACTGTATATCAGATCGCCAGAAATTAATTGTGTACTAGTTGCAAGTTTGTACCATTAAACAACATCTCTCCTATTCTTCTAACACATAGCCTCTGGTAACCACCATTTACTCTCTGCTTTTACAAGTTTAACTTTTTAGATTCACATGTAAGGGATATCATAGTATTTTTTTCTTTGACTGACTTATCTCACTTAGCATAATATCCTCAAGATCCTGTGTTGTCCCAAATAGAAAGGTTTCCTTCTTTCTCATGGCTGAATAATATTTGTATATATTTTTACCATATCTTCTTTATCCATTCATCTACTGTGGGCACTTGGGTTGTTTCCATATCTTGGCTAAGATGAATAATGCTACAATAAACAAGGGAGTGCATGTATCTCTTCAATATCATGTTTTCATTTCCTTTGACTGTATACCCAGAAGTGGTATTGCTGGATCATATGGTAGTTCTATTTTAAATTTTTTGAGGAACCTCAAAACCTACTGTTTTCCACACTATCTGACCAAATTTACATTCCCACCAACAGTATACAAGAGTTCTCTTTCTCCACATCTTCACCAACATGTATTTCTTGTTTCTTGATGATAGTCATTCTATATGGTGTGAGATACGATCTCACTGTGGTTTTGATTTGAATTTCTCTAATGACTAATGATGTTGGGCATCTTTTCATGTGCTTGTTTGGCCACCTGTATATCTTCTTCGGAAGAACATTTATTTCAAGGTCTTTGCTTAATTTATATTTGAATTATTTATTTTTTGTTGGGTTATGGGTTATCTTTATATATTCTGGATACTAGATCCCTTATCAGATATACAAATATTCTATCTCATTCTGTGGATTGTCTTTTAACTTTCTTGATAGTGTCCTTTGACATACAAATTTTTTATTTTGATAAAGTCCAATTTGTCTATTTTTTCTTTGGTTGCTTATGCTCTAGTTGTCACCTAAGAAACTGTGGCTTAATCCAAGGACATGTAGATTTACATTATGCTTCCTTATAAGAATTTTATAGTTTTAGCTCTCATGTTAAGGTCCTTTGTCTATTTGAGTTAATATGGTATATATATAGATGGTAATATTGTTCTGTATGGTAGAACTTCGGTATCCAGATTAATTCTTATGCAGGTGGATATCCGGTTATCCCAACAGCATTTCCCCCACTGAATGATTTTGGAACACTTGTTAATAATCAATTGACCATAAATATATGAGTTATTTCTGGACTCTCAATTCTATTACATTGGTCTACATGTCTATTTATATGGTAGTACCACATTAAAAAAAATTACTGTAGCTTTCTTGTAAATTTTAAAATTTACTTATTGAATAGTGTGGCTCTTCCAACTTTGTTCTTTATTTTTGGCTAACTAACTTCCCTGCATTTCTATATGAATTTTACGATCACTTCCTCAACCTGAGAAAGGAAACTAGGAAAGACCTATAGGTTTTCTTTCTTTCACATTCCTAATTATAAAAAATTGAATGGTTTCCCTGCTAAGTTCAGGAAGAAAGAAAGGAGTGCTACTCTCAACACTGCTACCCAACATTGAACTTGTACTTCTAGGCAGTGCAATAAACAACAGAAAAATAAATAAAACAAATCAACTTGGTAAAAGAAGAAATAACTCTCCTTGTTTGCAGATGACATAATCATCGATGAAGAGAATTCTATGGAATGTACAAAAAACTATTAGAAATAGTGATTGCATTTTGCAAGATGCAATAGTGATTGCAATATATATGATTGACATAAAAAATTATAATTTATATTTACTAACAATAAAAAGATGAAAATTTTAAATGAAAAAGAATACTTTTTAAAAGAATGTGATAATTTTTAATTAAGGATAAATATGATAAAAGTTATAAAAGACCTATATGCTAAAATGTATAAATTATTGTTGAATAAATTGAAGAAAGAATATTTATACATGGAGAGATAGGCGGTGTTAATACAACAGTATACTTAAAAGGTTAATTCTACCCCTTTTGAGTTACAGATTTCTCATAATCCCAGTGAAAATCCCAGGAGGCTTTGTGTAACTACCGACAAACTTATGAGAGAGTAGCAGTCATCAAGAGAGGGGATACTGTGAAAAGATGGACAAATAGATCAGTGGAACACTGTAGTGTGTCAACAAATAGACCCACACATAGATGGGCAATTTATTTTTGACAAAGTATAAAGGCAATTTCTTGGAGAAAAATAGCCCTTTCAGCAAATGTTTATATATATATACAAAACCAAATTTGACCCATATTTATCACTACACAAATCTTAACTCAGATTGTAACATAGATCTATGTATAAAACTAAAGACTTAAAATGTCAAGAAAAATACATAAGAGAAGACCTTTGTGACCTTGTGTTAGACAAATGTATTTATTAGACACCAAATGTATGATACACTAAATAAATGTTAAATAGACTTTATCAAAATTAAGCTCTTGGAAAGACACTAAGAGAATGAAAAAACAATTTAAAGTCACACACTGGACAACCCATAAGCCATTCAACATGTGCAGAAGATTTGAAGAGACATTTAATGAAAGAAGATATGTGGATTGCAAGAAACAAGCATATAAAATATGTCCAACACCATTAGTCATCAGAAAAATGCCATTTAAAACCACAGTGAAATACTACTATACACCTAGTAGAATGACTCCATAGTAAAAATGTGCCACTGCTAGGTAAATGTAAAATGATACAATATTTTGCAAACAGCTTGGGAGTTTCATAAACTTTAAATGTAGGTCCCAGGCATTCTATTCCAAGGTAGTGAAAAAAATAAGTAAAAGCGTATGTCCACAGAGAGACTTTTACATACATATTCATGACAGCTTTACTTTTACTAGCCCTAAACTACTAACAACAGCGAAAATACCATTAACAGGTAAGTAGACAATCAAATGATGGTATATCCATACAATGGAATACTACTGAGCAATTAAAAGGAATAGACTATTAATACATTCAACAGCATAAATGAATCTCAAAATAATTATGCTGAGTGAAAGTAATCAGACAAGAAAGAATATATACTTTATGATTCCTTTATATAAAATTATAGGATATTCAAACTAATCAATAATGAGAGAAAGCAGGTCATTGTTACCTGGTGATGGGTATGGGATGGGGAAAGATGAAAAGAAGAAATTACAAAAAGCACTGTGGATGGACAGTTATGTTCATTATCTTAATTGCAGTGATGGTTTCAAGCATAAACATATATCGCAACTAATTAGATTGTACGATTTAAATATATACAGTGATTTTTACAGCACTTTTTACACCTCAAATTTGCTTTAACTTTACATAACAAAATCCTTGAATGAAATGTTGCTTACATTACTTAGAGAAGCATAGTTTTTTAAAATATAGGTTTTATATTTAATTATTATAGGATAAAGAAATTAGTCTGTAAAAATAAATTATAATTTATAATTATAATAATCTCTGTTGACTAGCATAATGAAACAGTAGGAAAAAATTAAGCAATATTGATTGACAGAATTTAAAGCACTTAAGAAATGCCATGCCATTTTCATAGAAACATGTATAATGTACTAATATATATTAAGTACTAATATATTGCTGTGTGATGCTACATGAGTGAAGCATTAGTGTATTTTAAGCACATGTATTGTTTGAGGTCACCAACTGAGGTCATCAGTGTATTTTATTAGAAACCTATATTCTATGTACATGTATGATGTTATAGATACATATTAAAGAAGTCTAGAAAAGTGCCTGGCGCATTGTAGAGACTCAGTAAGTATTTGTTGAATAAATATTGCTTGAAGCCTTTAAAAATCACTTTACAATGTATAATTAATTTTTTTAACATCTTTATTGGAGTATAATTGCTTTACAATGGTGTGTTAGTTTCTGCTTTATAACAAAGTGAATCAGTTATACATATATATATATCCCCATATCTCTTCCCTCTTGCGTCTCCCTCCCAACCTCCCTATCCCACCACTCTAGGTGGTCACAAAGCACTGAGCTGACTTCCCTGTGCTATGCGGCTGCTTCCCACTAGCTATCTATTTTACATTTGGTAGTGTATATATGTCCATGCCACTCTCTCACTTTGTCCCAGCTTACCCTTCACCCTCCCCATATCCTCAAGTCCATTCTCTGGTAGGTCTGCATCTTTATTCCCATCTTGCCCCTAGGTTCTTCATGACCAGTTTGTTTGTTTTTTAGATTCTATATATATGTGTTAGCATATGGTATTTGTTTTTCTCTTTCTGAGTTACTTCACTCTGTATGACAGACGGTAGGTCCATCCACCTCACTACAAATAACTCAATTTCATTTCTTTTTATGGCTGAGTAACATTCCATTGTATGTATGTGCCACATCTTCTTTATCTATTCATCTGTTGATGGACACTTAGGTTGCTTCCATGTCCTGACTATTGTAAATAGAGCTGCAATGAACATTGTGGTACATGACTCTTTGAATCATGGTTTTCTCAGGATATACGCCCAGTAGTGGGATTGCTGGGTTGTATGGTAGTTCCATTTTTAGTTTTTTAAGGAACCTCCATAATGTTCTCCATAGTAACTGTATTAATTTACATTCCCACCGACAGTGCAAGAGGGTTCCCTTTTCTGCACACCCTCTCCAGCATTTATTGTTTGTAGATTTTTTGATGACGGCCATTCTGACTGGTGTGAGATGATATCTCATTGTAGTTTTGACTTGCATTTTTCTAATGATTAATGATGTTGAGCATTCTTTCATGTGTTTGTTGGCAATCTGTATATCTTCTATTGGAGAAATGTCTGTTTAGGTCTTCTGCCCATAAAATGGATAATTAATTCTTAAGAGGTTATATTTTAATCCCAATTAGAATTAACATTTTCACATGGGCCCACTATTCAAAAGCTGCATCCTAGTTTGCCTATAATAGATTATTTCTCCCTTGTCTAAAAATGTATGATTTCTTATTCTCCTACCCAGAGCTTGTCTTTTTAATTTTCTCTTGAGTCTGAATAGTGTTTAGTGATGGTATCTTGACTACCTCCCAGGGCACCCTATTAAATTGCCTCATTGACCTCATGACTAAGAATTTCTTCATCTAATCTAGCTTAAGAGTTCTCCATGTTTCGGGCCATTACTTCTTGTCTTACCATCTTTAACTATCTTGAGTAATTCATTCCCTCAGGAATTTTAGCTACCCATAAATATAAAAAGAAAAAGGCATATCTCATTGCCTGACAGTTGTGAAAATTAAGACAACTCTATTCGAAAGACAGCAGTACTTAGGGCAGGCAGAGAGCAACGGTGGAGGAAAAAAATCCCTGGTTTGCTGACCTGAGGCAATGTAACTATATTTTATATGCATAGAGCTCTGAAACTACTGTTCATTTATCAAACGTGTAATGTTTTAATTTGTGATATTGACATATTTTATCAATTTTTCATTTGAACTGTGTCCATATGTATTGCTGCTTCTCTTTAAATGATAGGAAAAGGAAGAGAGAAGTAAAACTTTTTTTTATAAATTATCGAAATATCATTTTGTGGCCACTTCTCTCTTGACTCCATTTTCTATTTTTTCAAAGGATTCCTTTTATTATTTTAGATCTTAGTAAATTCAAGAGTCTATAATATTTGAAATATATGGTCCAAAATATGAAAAATATTTTGGCTTAGGAAGATTTGATTCTCTCGAGTTTTAGTGGACTCAAAACACTTTTGAGATGCTTCCATGTATAAAAGCTTAAAAATATATTATGTACACTCACACACACATACACACACACACAAATATATATTTCCTGGTATAAGCTATTTGTCCTTGGAAGAGTAGACTTTAAACTACTTAAACCCCCTTGCTCATCAAATTTCACTTCAAAATCCTCTTCACACAGTACAAATCAATCCAAATCTATAGTGTCAGAAACTCTGTACAATTTCAACCAGTTCTCTGACTTTTAAGACCCACTTTCAAATCACCCAGTCCAGCACCTAAAACTATAAATACCTTTCTCTAATTTCTTCTTTTTGAGAATCTATTAAGATTAGCATTTGTCCTTAATGCAGTAAGTCTAATAAACTTAGTTTTGCTTGATTAGCAGGTTTCTCTAGTGTTTTTTCGAGGTGTTGGTAGGTGACATTTACCTACCACAAAGTTCATCTTGTTATCAATCTGAATTTAAAAAAACAAACCAATGCAAAATAGTTTTCTATTATTTATTATCAGGTTCACTAGAAAATGATGTACTTTTTTATTTAGTTTTTTGATACTCAATATATTTTGTACCATGTTGCAGGATGAATTTTGCCCCCCCCCAAAAGATATGTCTAAGTCCTAATCATTGGTACCTGTGAATGATACCTTATTTGAAAATAAGAAGTTTGTAGACACAGTCAAGGTAAGATGAGTAAGATGAGCTTATACTGGAACAGCACGGGTTCTCGTCTAACAATTGGTATCTTTATGAGAAGAAGAAATTCTGCCTCAAGACTGCAGTACCAACTCCTGTTTGAGTTTCTTGCCCGTTAACTGCCCTAAAGATTTTGGACTTGTAAACTCCTACACTCAAATAAACCAATTGCTTAAAATAGATCTCTTCATAGATGAATGGATGGATGGATGGATGGATGGATGGATGGATAGATAGATATATAGATACATAGGTGATATAGATATTGAAATAGACACAGAGGCAGATATAGATATAATCTCTTATTGTTTCTCTGTAGAACCCTAACTAATACAGATTTTGATACTGGAAAGTGGGGTGCTGCCATAATAAATACCTAAAAATGCAGAAGTGATTTTGGAATTGGGTAGTAGATAAAGGCTAGAAGAGTTTTGAAACACATGACAGAAAAAGCCTAGATTACCTTGAAGTAATTGTTTATAAAAATATGAACATTAAAACTGATTCTGGTGAAGACTCAGAAGGAAGTGAAGAGAACTATAGAGAAAGCTTCTATCATTTACACACACACACACACTCATATATATATACTCATTAACCAAACACTGCTAGAGTATGAAAAGTCTTTCTAATGAGGTCTCAGATGGAAATGAAGAATGTTATTGGACGCTGGAGGAAAGGTGATTCTTGTTATAAAGCATCAGAAATTGGCTGAATTGTGTTCAACTATTGGGTGGTAAGTAGAATTTGCAAGGAATGAACTTGAGCATTTACCTGAGCAGATTTCCAAATAAAATGTAGAAGGTGCAAGCTGGTTTCTCCCTGATGCTCTCTCAGAGACTCCAGGAAGAAATAACCCTCCTGACACAATGATTTTGGACTTCTAGTGTCCAAAACTGTAAGAAAATGTCCTGTACTCTTTTGTGGTGATTTGTTACAGTAGTCCTAGGAAACTAATACAAGGCCCATATGGTAAGTTTTAGAGATCTTTTTTTTTTTTTTTAAGGAAGGAAATTCTTAAAATTTTTTTTAAAATTTATTTTATTTTTTGCTGCATTGGGTCTTCATTGCTGTGCATGGGCTTTTCTCTAGTTGCGGAGAACAGGGGCTACTCTTTGTTGCAGTGTGCGGGCTTCTCATTGTGGTGGCTTCTCTTGTTGTGGAGCACGGGCTCTAGGGGCGTGGTCTTCAGTAGTTGTGGCATGCAGGCTCAGTAGTTGTGGCTTGCGGGCTCTAGAGAACAGGCTCAGTAGTTGTGGTGCACGGGCTTAGTTGCTGCATGACATGTGGGATCTTCCTGGAGCAGGGCTCAAACCCATGTCCCCTGCATTAGCAGGCAGATTCTTAACCACTGCACCACCAGGGAAGCCCTAGAGATCTTCTAATTGAAAATCATAAATTTTAAAGCAAGAGTTAGAGAGGAGAGAAGGTGTAAAGTAGGGCATGTTCCAAAGAAAAAATTGATAAGTTGGAACTTATTAAAATGAAAAACTTTGCTTTGCAAAATACACTTAAAAAACAAAATGACAAACCACATACTTGTAGAAAATACTTGCTAAGCACATATCTGGTAACGAACTTGTGTCCAAAGCATACGAAGGACTCTTAAAATTCAATAATAAGAAAATAAACATGTCAATTAAAAAATGGGCAAAATATCCTAACCTTGCCAAAGGAGGTAGGTAGGTGGTAAATAAGTATCTGAAAAAGTGCTCAACAAGATAAGTTATTAGGCAATTGCAAATGAAACAAAAAGATACCGATGAGATACATGTATATTAGAATGGCTTTTTAAAAATATGAAAACTAATATCAAATATTGGTGAGGATGTGAAGCAGCAAGGAACTCACGTTAACGGCTGGTGAGAATGCAAAATGGTTCAGCCACGTCGGAAGACAGTTTAGCAGTTTCTTACAAAGCTAAGTATAGTCTAACTATATGATCCAACAACTATACTACCAGGTGTTTCCCCAGATGAGTTGAAAACATATATCTACACACACAAAAGCTGTACATGAATGTTGGAGGCAACTTTATTCATAATTGCCTAAAAGTGGAAGCAACCAAGTTTTCTTTCAATAGGTTGATGAAGAAACAAATTGTGGTACATCTATACAATAGAATATCACTCAGCAACAAAAAGAAACAAGCCTCAAGCCACAAAAAGACATGGAGGGAGGACTGACATCACCACAATGGCAACATATATTTTTCATGACTTCATTCCCCTTAACAAGAAGAACTAACAATTATTTAAGAACAAGGCATCACTGAGAGAATCCTAAAACACAGAGATGAGGCTGAAGCACCCCTTGTAACAAAGAGACCAAGACAGACTACATTGGAAGGGTAAGAAAAGTGGCTACATGTAGACTGTACTGCCCCTCCCCCAGGCCAGCAGAATACCATGTGGAGAGGTCTCCTCTGAGACACACACACACACACACACACACACACACACACACAGCATCGTGGGTTGCTTTGCAGGAGCCTCTACTCTGATGTCGCACCACAGGGATTGCAGGGGAATCTGCAGGGCTGAACCACTGGAAATATGATGGTGAGAGGGAAGGGCATGCAACAGCCAGCACATAGATCTTAGCAGACCAAGTTCACACTTGCGAAACCAAGTAGTAATACTACCCTGTGGCTTTGCTCATTGCAGAATCAAGTCAGGGGCACACTCTGATGAGGGAACTTGGTTGGGTACAGACCTGCCTGATTTGGATCCTCAAACAAGGAGTTTTGCCAGCCCTAGAGTCCAGTTTTCCTACACCCAGGCAAGGAGCTGAGTCACAGTCTGCCCCCCAACACACGCACCGTGGAGAGTGTTCTCAGGCCCATCTAACCAAAAGGGCAGGCTACAACTCTTGGAAACAGTGCAGCTCAGTGGCATTTGAGTCAAAGGTAAAAGGACAGAACTGATTGACCCTGAAGCAAAGCCAGTATCGAGCATGGAACATTCCCATGCTACACACAGACGGGGGATTAATTTACAGCCAAGGCTGAGGGTAGCTCCTGGTGCACCCCAAATGGAGAGCCTGTGTAGGAAATTGAGACTAGTCTGGAACAGCCCCTCCCCCTTTCACCCAGGCAAAGAGCTGAATCACAGACCACTCACTGTGGAAAGTGTTTCCTGGCCCCATCTAACCAGAAGGGCTGGCATCAACTCACAGAAGCTGTACAGCCTAGCTGCACTCTAGCTGCAAGGCAGATGGGGAAACTGATAGTTTCCAAAACAAGGTTAGTGGCCCTGTCGGTCAGGGAACTTGGGGTGGGGTCAGCTTTGTTAAGACAATATACAAAGAGCTTTACCAGCTTTAGAGCTGCTTCCTCCACTGCCCCTGGGCAGGGAATTTAATGCATAGCCCTGCTCGTCACTGAATACAGCCTTCAGCCTGTCTAATCACGGAACCCAAGCAAAGCACACAGAATGCTGTGTAGCCCATTCAATAGCCCTACATACAGTGGCACTTGAACAGAGAGCACAGCCCATGGCTTCCCCCATCTGCAGAGCAAAACCAGTGGCCTCACGTGACCGAAGAATTTAGTGCACACACTGTAGCCTGATTTGGTTCTTCAAATCTTGGTCCCATCCTTCTGCCCTGCCAGAGCAGGGAAGCCAATTCATAGCCCTGTGTACTACTGAATATAGTATCCACTCCCATCTAGCAAGCATGACCAGAGAATCCAGGCAACTGTGGAGCCCATCTTCCAGCCTCACTTAGGTAGGGAACAAAGCCAGAAGTTCTATTCAACTATTCTTAGCCAGTGGCATACCCCCTTATCTCTATTCTCAGAGCTCAACACGTGCCTCACTCCAAAATAGCAGAACCCATCTTCCCAAAGATATTACCAGCAGACACACAGAAACCCAAAACGAACCAACTGATGAACAGTTGACTCTGCCAAAGCAAATCTGTAAAGTCTGGAAGAGGAACCCATTTACTCGAGTGTGAAGGTACCGATGCAAGGAATCAAGGATCACAAAAAATCAGGTAAATAGGACAGAGGAAATTAATAAAGGCCTGATAACTGGCCCTATAGAAACAGAGATCTATGAACTGTCAGACAAAGAATTCAGAATAATCCTCTTAAGGAAGTTCAGTGAACTGCAAAAAACACGGACAGACCACAAAATGAAATTAGGAAAACAATGCATAAACTCAATGAGAAGTTCAACAAGCAAACAGCAAGCATCAAAAAAAAAATCCTAGAGTTTAAAAATATAATAACTGAGTTGAAAAATTCAATAGAGAGTTTCAAAAGTAGACTCGAACATGCATCAGAAAGAATCAGCTACTTGGAGGATAAGACACTGGAAATAATCCAGTGAGAAAAAAAAGAAAAGAAGAAAAGAATGGAAAAAAGTGAAGAAAGCTTATGGGAATTATGGGACATAATGAAAAGGAACAATATTTGCAGTATGGGAATTTCAGAAGGAGATGAGGAAGAGAAAGGGATAGAAAGTATATTTAAAGCATTTATGTTTAAAGTAATTATTGGTAGGTAAGGACTTAACTGTTACATTTTGTTAATTATTTTCTGGTTGTTTTGTAGATCCAATGTTCCTTGTTTCTTATCCTGCTCGTGTGCATGTGTGTGTGTGTGTTTAACCATGGTATATGCAAATCAATCAATATGATACATCACATTAATAGAATGAAACAAAAGACTCATGTGATCATCTCAACAGACGCAGAAAAGGCATCTGACAAAATTCAAAATCCATTCATGATAAAAAACCCTTTAAATTAGGCATAGAGGAAACATATAACATAATAAAGGCCATATATGACAAGTCCATAGATAATATCACATTCAATAGTGAAAAGCTGAAGTTTTTCCTCTAAGATCAGGAACAAGACAAGGGTGCCAACTCTTACCACTCTTATTCAACTTATAGTACTACAAGTACTATATCCTACCTAGAGTACTCACGAAAAAGAAATAAAAGGTATCAGACTTGGAAAGGAAGAAGCGGAACTGTCACTATTTGCAGATAACATGATTTTATACAGAAAAATCCTAAAGACACAACCAAAAAACTGTTAGATCTAATCAATGAATTCAGTAAAGTTGCAGGACACAAAATTAACATATAAAAATTAATAGCATTTCTATACACTAACAATGAATTTTCTGAAAAAGAAATAAAGAAATCAATCCCATTTACAATAGCATCAAAAATGATACAATAGGGCTTCCCTGGTGGTGCAGTGGTTGAGAGCCCGCCTGCTGATGCAGGGGACACGGGTTCATGCCCCGGTCCGGGAAGATCCCACATGCCGCGGAGCAGCAAGGCCCGTGAGCCATGGCCGCTGAGCCTGTGCGTCCGGAGCCTGTGCTCCGCGACGGGAGAGGCCACAACAGTGAGAGGCCCGCGTACCGCAAAAACAAAAACAAAAAAAAACGATACAATACCTAGGAATAAACTTAACTAAAGAAAATTGCAAGAAGTCAATGAAAGAAATTTAAAAAGACATAAATACATGAAAAAGTATCTGATGTTCATGGATTCGAAGAATTAATATTATTAAAATGTCAATACTAACAAAAAGCCATCTGTAGATTCAATCCAATCCCTATCAAGATTCTGATGGCATTTTATTTTCCCCCCCGGTACGCAGGCCTCTCACTGCCGTGGCCTCTCCCGTTGCGGAGCGCAGGCTCAGCAGCCATGGCCCATGGGCCCAGATGCTCCGTGGCATGTGGGATCCTCCCGGACCGGGGCACGAACCCGTGTCCCCTGCATCGGCAGGCGGACTCCCAACCACTGCGCCACCAGGGAAGCCCCTGATGGCATTTTTTTACAGAAGTAAAAAAAATATCCTAAAACTTATATGGAACCTAAAAAGCCCTGAATAGCCAAAGCAATCCTGAAAAAGAAGAACAAAGCAGGAGGCATCATACTTTCTGATTTCAAGCTATACCCTAAACCTATATTTATCAAAACATTATGGTAATGGTATAAAAACAAATATACCAGGACTTCCCTGGCGGACCAGTGGGGGACTTTGCCTTTCAATACTAGGGGTGCAGGTTCAGTCCCTGGCTGGAGAGCTAGGATCCAACATGCCTCACAGCCAAGGGACTAAGGCATGAAATGGAAGCAATGTTGTAATGGGTTCAATGGAGACTTCAAAAATGGTCCACATCAACAAAATCTTTAAAAAACAAAAAACAAACAAAAAAACAAATAGACCAATGGAATAGAATTGAGAGTTCAGAAATAAACCCAAGCATATATAGTCAACTAATATTTGACAAGAGAGCCAGGAATGCTCAATGGAGAGAAAACACTCTTTTCAATAAATGGTGTTAGGATAATTGGATATTCACATGTAAAAGAATGAAGCTGGACCCCTATCTTACACCACTCACAAAAATTAACTCAACATAGATTAAAGGATTAAAGATTTAAATGTAAGACCAGAATCCATGAAATTCCTCAGAGAAAGTGTAGGAATAAAAGTCCTTGACATGAGCTTGGTAATGATTTTTTGGATATGACACCTAAAGCATGAGCAACAACAACAAACAAACAAACAGTTGGGACTGCATCAAATAAAAAGGTCCTGTACAGTAAAAGAAGCCATCAACAAAATGAAAGGACAACTTCTGGAATGGGAAAAAATATTTGCCAACAATATATATAGTAAAAGATTAATATCCAAAATATATAAATAATTCATACAACTCAATAACCAAAAAAAAAACAAAATTGAAAAATGGGCAAAAGATCTGAATAAACATTTCTCCAAAGAAAATATTTAAAAGGCCAACAGGTAAATGAAAAGATGCTCAACATCACAAGTCAATAAGGAAATACAAATTTAAACCACAATGAGGTATCTCCTTAAACCTGCTAGAATAGACATTTTCAAAAAGATAAGCTTTAACAAATGCTAGCATGGATATGGAAAAAAGGGAACCCTTGTGCACTGTGTGGGATTGTTAACTGGTATAGCCACTATGGAAAACAGTATGGAGGCTCCTCAAAAAATTAAAAATAGAACTACCATATGATCCAGCAATTCTGCTTCTGAAAATATATTCAAAGGAAACAAAAACACCAACTCATAAAGATATCTGCACCCCCATGTTCATAGTAACATTACTTATAAAAGCTAAGACATGGAAACAACCTAAGTGTGGGATGTCCATCAATGGAAGAATGACTAAAGAAATTATGGCTCTCTCTATATATAGACTATATGTGTATATATATATATATATATAGAGCGAGAGAGAGAGAGAGAGAGAGAGAGAGAGAGGGAGAGAGAAAGAGAGATAAAGAGAATATATGTATATATGTATATATATGTATATATATATACACACACATACACATGCACACATATATGAATATGATTTAGCCATAAAAAGTTGGAAATCCTACCATTTGGGACAATACGGACGGGCCTTGAAGGCATTATGCTAAGTGAAATAATTTAGACATAGAAAGATAAATACTATACTAGCTCACTTATATGTGAAATATTAAAAAAAAAAATCATGGAAGAGATCAGACTTGCAGTTACCATAGGCAGGGTGTGGGAGGAGGGGAAATTGGAGAAAGGTGGTCAAAAGGTACAAACTTCCAGTTGTAAGACAAATAAGTATACTAGGGATGTAATGAACAACATGATGATTATAGCTAACACTGCTGTATAGTATATAGGAAAGTTGTCAAGAGAGTAAATCCTGTGAGTTCTCATCAAAGGGAGAATTTATTTTCCGTTTTTCTCTTTTTCTTCCTTTTATTTTTATTTTATCTCTTTGAGATGATGGATTATATATATTTTGGTAATCATTTCACAATATATGTAAATCAAACTTCATACTGTATGCCTTAAATTTATACAGTGATGTTATGTCAATTATTTCTCAACAAAACTAGAAAGAAAACAAAAAAAAGACACGGAGGAACCTTAAATGCAAATTGCTAAGGAAGCCAGTTTGAAAGACTACTACAATGTCAAATGTCAAAGAATATGACGTCCTGAAAAAGAATTATGGAAAGAGTTAAAAGGTCAGCCTTTGCCTGGAGTTCACGGGTGGGGCGTGGGATAAATAGATGGAACACGGGTTTTTAGGACATTGAAAATATTCTGTTTGATACTATAAATGTGGATAAATGACATTATGCATTTGTCAAAACCCATGGATCTTTACAACACAAAGAGGGAAACTTAACAAAAATTATCTTAGTTAATAATAAAGAATCATATTGGTTCCTTAATTGTAAGAAATGCACCACACAAATGCAAGATATTAGTAATATCTGTGCAGCAGATAGGGGCATAGGGTCTATGCGCAATTTTTCTTTAAATCTAAAATTGTTCTAAGAACATTTATTATTAAAAAAAAAAAAATCTCCAAGTGGTCACATGGAATAACAAAATTGAAGTAACTTAATTTCTGTTCCTTGTTTTCATAATTATTGTTTAACTTGAGTTTCCCACTTAAAAGAAAACAAACACACAGATGGAGGTCTGGGGATAGGG
This sequence comes from Globicephala melas, assembly GCF_963455315.2. Taxonomy (NCBI): domain Eukaryota; kingdom Metazoa; phylum Chordata; class Mammalia; order Artiodactyla; family Delphinidae; genus Globicephala; species Globicephala melas. The sequence continues at coordinate 128,928,286 of NC_083318.1, read as the reverse complement.
GTCAGGGAGGATTACATAACCGTGTCCTCATGTTGCTGAACCCAAGTTCTTATGCCTGACAGAGTGAGGAAAAACAAACTGAAACATCAGAGCTTGGAGCATCTGGGAAAGGTTTATTGCAGGGCCAAGCAAGGAGAACAGGCAGTTCATGCTAAAAAAAACAAAATTCTCCAATGGTTTTCAGGGAAGAGTTTTTATAGACAAAATATGATGGGAGATCTGCAGGGTGTGTAACCTTCCTCTGATTGGTTGGTGGTGAGATAAAAGGGTGGTGTTTCAGGAATCTCAATCATCAGCCTTCTGGATCCAACCAGTCTGGGGTCCACAAGCTTATTCTCAGCTTGAAGTTACCATCCTTCACTTAGGTGGGGGCCTTAGTTCCTGTAGAAGAACTCAGACATATATTGTTATGTATAGCCTTTGAGGAGGAACCAGGACCCTGCCCCATTGCTGCACTATTGTTCTTGACTGCCTTTCCTTTGTTTCTGCATTCCGTCACTCTTCTAATTAGTAACTGTTTGAGTCTACTCTTTGGAACTCATGGAAAGTCTAGGAGGCTGAAACCTTTTTCCTACAAACAAAAAATGGGGGACACAGTAAGACTTTTGTACTCAGGAGGACCCCAGAGTGTCCTGCTTGGTTTCAATCCCCCCTTTCTTTGATACTCCTCAATTGTGAGGGGAAGAGGTATTGGACAAGAAAGGGAATAATGTTTTGGATAAAGAGGTTAGTCATAAACTCGGCAGAGGAACTGTTTTGGGGGGCTCAGTTTCACTCAAAGTAATCCTTCATGTAGAATAAAATGTTCATCAAAATGTAAGTAACAAAGCAGTGCTAGTTTGAAATATATATACACACACATATATAAATATATAAATATAATGTATATGTATCTGTATGTATAAAAGATATATGTATATGCATACATAAAACTCAACAGTCAGTGCAGCACTTGTTTTAATTAGAACTTAAGTAACAAAGGATCTTTTTGTGAATGAGTATTTTATCACTGAAAATATTTAGAACTACTGGTGTAATAAAAAGGAGACCAACTTTTTGTAGGGTTTTTATTGTTTTATTCCTATATCTACAAAATATACAGCCCCTTTTCTTTGTATTCCATTACTTCAGTTGAGTCTCTACAATAGCTGCAAATTGTTCTGAGACTGGCCAAAAATAAATAAATAAATGAAGGAATGCAACAATTTCAGCATTTTAAAATAATCTCTTAAGATAGTCAAAGGAATTTTAACTAAGACTTTCCTCTCTGACCTAGCTTTCCAGTTTTATTAACTGATTGGCCAGTTGCTAGAACTAACTGATAAATTTAGCAATGTAAACTTCATCACTAGAGGCAGCTCTGAGGGAATTCAAGACTGTGTAAATAGAGCACTTGATTAAGCTGTAGAACCCCAGGGAGCAGCCCGGACACTGGTTATATAAATGTAACAGATGGCTAAGCAAATGCTATGCTGTACTCAGTTTAGGTTTATTGTAGTAACCTATGTTTATATAGATTTAAGAAGCATACTAGCCAACTTTCTGAAGCCAAACCAGGTATTGACAATATCGTCATGAAAATTATTTTAAAATATGTTGGAATTTTTTTTTAAGTTAATACCCTCTGGAGAAAACTACACTGTTTAATGGTTCACAATCCTTTTATTATGTTTTGTATGTTTTAAGAAGTATTTCCTAAAGAAAAGTGTGAAATAATGGCTCAGACTAAATTAATTTGCTGAGGGTTATGCCACTTAGTAGATGACAAACTTGGTAAATAACTTCCATTGAGAAAGCAATTTATGAATGAATACTCTTTGAAGTTCAGACATTATGTGTCAAACAGAACACCATGCACTGGTTACCAATCCCATGGGAGGACTCAACACTGCATCTTGGGATCAGAGTTGCCAAGGAAAACACAATGCAGTCAAGCACTGGATAGAACAACACTGAACTCATGTAGGGAAGAGACAGAGCAAAGTCACCTCCAATAGTGTGTGCCCTCCATGGCTATAGCATCCCCCTGGCAGCCAACACAGGGCACCCATCTTGTGCTGCAGTAAAAGGATGCACACACATCTTCAGGGAGTCTGAAAGCTGAGGGAGTGCCTGAGGGTCATTGATATACATGCTTAAGCAGAACAAAGGAAAGCTCACTGAGTTTGCAACAGGGAAAGATATTCCCGCAACAGGGAAAGATATTCCCACACCAGGCAAGAAGCCTGACACAGGTTGTATGGGTCCTTTATTTCTTGGTAAGGAAGTGTTTAAGGTCCAAAATCCAGGTATGCACAATGGCGTAGGGGTGGAAGGACTGTGCACGTGAGACCACTTTTTCCAATGCTATGTTTACTCTTATTTAATCTTCACCTTAATGTTTAAGTTAGGTGCAGATACTTCCCACTTAAACTGAGGAAACGGAAGTTAAGATAGAAAAGAAAAAAATGATAAAAAGGAAAAAATCCTGGGGGTAATACTGTATACTAAGTAGCTACCAGAAGAGTAAAGATACACCAGAGGAGTCATGATAAAGTCTAGTGGATGGATATCCGCTTAAATGTAACCATTTAGAAGATTTCTGTATTTGGAAAATAATCTCTCTCTTTATCTCTTTCTTAGGACTGAGAAAAGAAAAACAAGAGAAAACATGTAGGACATATATATTTTTGGTATGGGTTATTTGTTTTTATTCTAAACTCAGAGGTAGAGGATTCCATGGGAAGAAATGCCTTACGTGAAGCTTGTAAATGTTTGCCTATGTTATATGTTGAGGCAAACGTATAACCATCCAATAAACAGAAGTTTAGATAAGTATCTACTGCAGCTTGTAGATGCCAATCACTGCTTAAGCAGGTAATCTTTATTAGAAGCAGTACTAGCCTGGAAAAAGGAACTCTGTCTTAATGCTATTCATTCTAACATATATATTAAGCACTTACTATGGGCAGGCAATTGTCCCTGGTCACTTGAAGCCAATAGTTTAATGCAGTGTCCTACAAATTTACCTAATGAAAAGGTATATCAAGTGTCCTTGTTAAAAACAGAGATTGTTAAAATGTCTCCTGGAATTTCAATTCAATTTGTTAGAAAAGTCTCAGAAAACACATTTTTACTAATGCGTGTATAGAAACCCTGATCTAGTGGACTACTAAGTAACTTATAGTTAAAACCAAAAGCATAATTACTTTAGAGGAATTGCATTTACGATAAATTGAGGGAAAGCAAATTAAAAGCAGACAGTGGTTTCTTTTTAAAATATTCTCTTATTGTAATGACTGTAGACAATTACATTGTTCATTTTAAAATAATCAATTTACTTGAAGATTTTACAAATTATCATTCTCCTTCTAATCTACTAAAGAGATTCTTGCTGAACCTACTGAGTTAAAGGATTTCTACCTGGTGCTAATATTTAAGAACATAACCAAAGGCCCAGAATGCTACCCAGGACTATGTCTAAGAAGGTACAGGACCTAGGGCCTCCTCATAAAAAGTTTCAATTCCTGGAAAGTCACACTATTTATCTTCTTGAATAGATAAATACAGAATCTACCCAAAATAAGTTATCAAGGGTCATATGTTGGGTTAGGGAGAGCGACTCCAGCAGCTTTGCTTTTGTAATGATGGTAGTGGTAGCATAGTTGAGGTGGGAGATATACCTGTGTGTACTCATATACAAATGCACATATATATTCAGCATAATTTCTTTTCAATGCTAGCTGCCTGGTCATGCAAAATACGATTATTTTTCATTAATAAATTGATAAAAAATTATTGTTCTACCACACTGAAAACTTGAGTTTGCTGACATTTTTCTTTTTAATTTAAGGAAAAAGAAAAGAAAGAGAAAGAACTAGTGATATCTTTTTTTTTTTGTTTTTTTTTTTTTGGGTGCAGTACGCGGGCCTCTCACTGTTGTGGCCTCTCCCATTGCGGAGCACAGGCTCCGGACGCACAGGCTCAGCAGCCATGGCTCACGGGCCCAGCCACTCCGCGGCATGTGGCATCCTCCCGGACCGGGGCACGAACCCGTGTCCCCTGCATCGGCAGGCGGACTCTCAACCACTGCGCCACCAGGGAAGCCCCTAATGATATCTTTAACTGTTGTCTAGTTGCCAAACAAATCTTTAAAAGACATTTAACATTTCATATGAAGGGAATGGCCTAAGGCAGTAGATCATGTCTACTTTTATGCTGCATGGTCAATAACTAATACAGCTGTCTAGAAATAATTATTTTAACAGATTAAAGATATTTGTCTCATATGTAGTCTTATAACCCAGACTCATAGAAATTAGAACTCCAATCCTCTACTGTAAATTTAACATTATAGTTTAAAAAGCATTTGTAATTTCTTCAGGAAAGCTAAGCAAAACAAGCTTTTTATTTCATTCACTATACCAAAATATGTTCTAGCGCTTCTAGTTAATTGAAAATAAACAAATGTATTACTTCTATGTAAAATAATGCATCAGTAAACTTTTATGCTTCTCATATTTGTTTATTGGTAGAGGAGCCTCCAAATTCCTTATCAGCATCGTTATAAAGTAGAGTAAAATCTATTTTGAAAAAAGTCAATGTCAAATGTTTTACTTTACTGTTACTCAAGCTACCAGTGTACAAAGAAAGCAAATTTCTTGCTTACAATGAAGAAAATAAATAAGCAAAATTTACCAGATGGAGAATCTACAACATAAAACAAAATTTAAATATAGTATCTTGCTCCTAGAAGATTTGCAACTGAATTTATAAGTTGCAATTTCCCTAGATTTCAAGAGAGTGGTAATAATATTCAGTAAATATTTTTAAAGCTGAACAATCTATATTTTTCAGAATTTCTTGATTATTACATTGGTCAGTAACAATATTGTCTTTCATTCTCTTACATGTGTCTAAGGGTCAACCTTCCTCTCTTAATAATTATTTTTCCTGAAATAGTTTTAACTTTTTATTGACATTTATTTTAGAAAGAAGAAAGACCTAGTAAGTTAGCCAGGCTGAATATTATTTAATTGTAAAATGATTAATTTATATCTTTCTCCATGGAAAATTAAATGCCAAATACATCTAAAGAATTGAACATTTAATATTTTACTCTGCGATTATACTTTCAGTAAGAAATGTGCTGTAGGTAACGAGAGAAGTAGGTATAAGTTGTAACAGTAAGAGCTCACGGCTACTGATATTACCAGGATCTTACTAAATAAAAATATTTGTAGCCATGAAAATAGTGAAGTCACCAAGAGAATAAATAGATTACTTTCAGGAGAAAAAGTAATTGGGGCTCTTCTTTAGACTTCCAGCCTGGTGATAGGTGCACAAATGGGCAATTATAGTAATCACAGCAGAGAAGAGCACAGGGACCCAGTCACCTTAACCACGGGTTATTTCATTGAGTCATCAACATAAACTAGCACAAATGTTAACCAAAAATGAGTGGAGTCCAGAATGGATAATAGAGGACAGAAAGTACATATAGCAATTACAACCTCAGAAACGAGTGTAACAGTGATGAGTGTAGCTTGTCCCACTAAATATACTACTGTAAATCCTTTTGATTTAGAAATTTTGACTGACAATGACCTTGAAGAATCAGTGGGAGGACAGAGGAGTTTAATGTGAAGTATAGGTGTACTTGAGTGGACTATAGTAGGTGCTATCGGTGTTTGACTCAGTTCCCCAGCATTCAAGCTCACTGTTTCTTGGGAGATGATAGCATCTCACTACAAGCACTTGTAACTCTCTGCCTGAGAGCTTTCCCTAGTGCCATGAGGAGGATTTGCTGCATGCAGAGCAGGCTAGAGTTCCAAGGATAAATGCTTTTAAATGCATTTGAAATCCTCTGCCAAGGACAAACAGGTGTTATGATTACAAGGGCCAACTTTGGACTTTTTGGACAACTTTGGAGCAACTCTGAGGGAGGTGTGTTCTACTTTACCATAGAGGTAACCTACTCATTAATGCACCACTTTTGGCCTATTTTCCTTCCCTGTTCTACTCTCCCATTCCCACACTGGTGCTTCTTGGGATCACCTTCCAAATGAAATGTGTCTCCTCAAATCTTAGACTCAAGGTCTACTTCTTGGGGAATTCAATTTAAGAATCCATGCATACCCTATTTCATTTTTATTCTATGCATTTATTTTAATAATACAATTAGGGCTTCCCTGGTGGCACAGTGGTTGAGAGTCCGCCTGCCGATGCAGGGGACACGGGTTCGTGCCCCGGTCCGGGAAGATCCCACATGCCGCAGAGCGGCTGGGCCCGTGAACCATGGCCACTGAGCCTGCGTGTCCGCAGCCTGTGTTCTGCAACAGGAGAGGCCACAGCAGTGAGAGGCCCACATACCGCAAAAAACAAAAAACAAACAAACAAAATAATAATAATACAATTAATAGACATACCACCTGGATCTTACTAGCTTGGTAAAATCTTGTAATAACCCTTAAAACAGCTAATGAGACAACTTGGGAATGGCACCCTACTTGAAAAATAGAACAACTCCTTCCTTAACTTTTGCTTCTCCACATCAGAGATAATCCAAAACTGGAATTATCACTTATCTGTTTTTTTTTAAAAAAAATATCTAATATGCATATGCTTATCTTTCTGTTCAACTTTATAAAAACAGTATCACATTATATGGAATCTTCATGGAGTTACTTTTTCACTAAATATTATTCAATTCAGTTCTATTATTCTGTGTAGCTTTAATTATTGATTTTCACTACTGTATGAAATTCTACTATGTAAATATATCACAATGAATTTATCTATTCTTCTATTAGGCACTTTTCAGTATTTAGATTATTTTCTATTGTGAATACAGTCATCCCTTGGTATCTTCAAGGGATTGGCTTCAGGACCCCCAGTAAATACCACAGTTTCCTTATGTAAAATAGCATAGTATTTGCATATAACCTATGCACAACCTCCTGTATACTTTAAATCATTTCTAGATTACTTATAAAACCCAATACAATGTAACTGCTATGTAAATAATTGTACTTTTTGGAAATTTCTGCAGTTTGTAAAAATTATTTTCTATCCAAGTTTGTTTGATTCTGCAGATGTGTAATCCATGGATATGGGCTGACTGTATTGCTGTTTTGAGTATTCATGTTCATGTTTCCTAGCACACAAGTACAAAATTTTTATTGAAGATATGCTTAAGTGTAGAATGTCAGTTAATAGAGAATTTGATTATTCAAATTTATAAGTAAACATTTTGTTTTCCAAAGTATTTATATTAATTTATATTTGCAAATATCAATTTAGAAGAGATTCTGTTAATCCACATACTTGTTAACAATCATGTTCAACTTCTTAAATTTGGCAATAAACTATGTTAAAAAATGGTATTCTAACTGCTATCAATTTGCATTTCCTCAATTTCTAATAAGGGATAGTATCTGTTCATTCATTTATGTGCCATGTGTGTTTTCTCTTCTCTGAAATTGTAATATTATATATATCATAGACATATTTTCATATTGCACTATATTTTCCTTATAGATTAATAGGAATTATTATATATTATTGATACCAATTTTTGTTGATTTTTTCAATTATCTTTTTCCAGTTCATAACTTTATTTCACTTGTTATATTTTCATGAACTGATGCCATTAACTTTAATATAATCAATTCAAAAATATTAGGTCTTATTGTAAAATTACCACAGTGCCCCAATAACGAAAGGGTGTTACTAGGCATTTTACTAATTTTTAAAATTCAAATTTAGATAATTTAATCCTTAATCCATCTATATTTGAATTTTATATATAATGTGAGATAGGATTTTTTTTTATCTATAAGTATATATATAATATATCTTTCTTTTGAACAGTTTATCCTATCCTATCCTCACCAATCCACCATGTTACTTCTGTCACATACTTCAGTTCAGTATACATGAGGGTCCTTGTCTGGACAATCCTTGTCTATTGCTCTGGTTATATATTTCTATATATAAATACTGCTGTAATTATTATTAATTTACAGTAAACTTGATATTTGGCAGAGAAGATCATTAACCTTCTTCTTCTTCAAAAAGATTTTGACTATTTATGTCTAACCTCTTTCACATAGGATTGAGAATTAGCTTGCAGATTACCACATCTAAGTAAATCAAGAATAAGAGAAGAAAATACAATGGCAGTTAAAATACTTAGAACTAAAAGAGTATGAAAACACAACATGTCAAATCCTCTGTGATGCAACAAAACAGTAATATTTATGTTACAAAAAGAGAAGCTAAAATACAGAATAGTCAATAAAATATTGAAGGAGAAGAACAGTTAGATGACTGACACCACACAACTTCAAGACTCATTATAAAGCTACAGTAATCAAGAGAGTGTAGTATTGGTGATAGGTAGATCAATGAAACATATGGGAGCCCAGAAACAGACTCACGTAAATATAGTCAACTGATCTTTGACAGAGACACTCTTTCAACAAATGGTGCTGGAACAACTGGACACTCACATCCAAAAAATGAATTTAGACACAGACCATACACACTTCAAGAAAATTAACTCAAATGGATAAGACACTTAAATGTAAAAGAGTAAAACTATAAAACCCTTAGAAGGTAACACAGGAGAAAACCTAGATGACCTTGGACATAGTAATGCCTTTTTAGATTCAGCTCCAAAGAAATGGTCCATGAAAAAAATCACTGACAAGCTGAAATTTATTAAAATTAAAAACTTCAGCTCTGTGAAAGACAATCTTAAGAGAATTAAAAGACAAGCCATGGACTGGGAGAAAATATTTGCAAAAACACATCTGATAAAGGACTGTTATTCAAAATATACAAAGAATTCTTAAAACTTCAATTTTACAATAGCCAAGACATGGAAGCAACCTAAATGTCCATCGACAGATGAATGTATAAAGAAGATGTGGTATGTGTGTGTGTGTATATATATATATAAAAATATATTATATATATATTTTATATAAAATATATATATACACACACACACAATGGAATATTACTCAGCAATAAAGAAGAATGAAATAATACCATTTGCAGCAACATGGATGGACCTAGAGATTTTCATACTAAGTAAGCCAGACAAAAACAAATATCATTTGAAATCATTTATATGTGAAATGTAAAAAAAAAAAAAAAGAATTTATATACAAAACAGAAATAGACTCACAGACATAGAAAACAAACTTATGGTTACCGAAGGGGAAGGGAGGGAGGGATAAATTAGGAGCTTGGAATTAACATATACACACTACTATATATAAAATAGATGACCATCAAGGATCTACTGTATAGAACACAGAATTATACTCAATATTTTTTAATAATCTATAAGGGAAAAGAATTTGAAAAAGATTCAAATATATATATATATATATATAATTGAATCACTTTGCTGTACACCTGAAACTAACACAACACTGTAAATCAACTATACTTCAATTAAAAACAAAAAAACACTCCATGATAAAATAAATGAATTTAAAAATGGGTCAAAGATCTTAATCATAGAAGATATGCAGATGGCAAATAAGCATACAAGATGCTCCACATCATATGTCATCAGTAAACGCAAATTAAAACAACAATGAGCTACCACTACATACCTATTAAAATGGCCAAATCTGGAGCACTGACATCACCAAATGCTGGCAAGGATATGAAACAAGAGGCACTCTCATACATTACTGCTGGGAATACGAAATGGTACAGCAAGTTTGGAAGACAGTTTGACAGTTTCTTACAAAACTAAACATAACCTTACCATGTTTCTTGATATTTACCCAAAGGAACTGAAAATTTATATCTACAAAAAAATCTGTACACAGATGTTTATAGCAGCTTTACACATAACTGCAAAAACTTGAAAGCAACCAAGACGTCCTTCAATAGGTGACTGGATAAATAAACGGTGGTACATCCAGACAACAGAATATTATTCCACACTAAAAATAAATGATCTATCAAGAAAAGACATGGTGAACCTTAAATGCATATTTCTAAGGGAAAGAAGTCAATCTGAAAAAAATTAAATACTATATGATTCCAATTACATGACACTCTGGAAAAGGTGTAATTATGGAGGTAATAAAAAGATCAGTGGTTTCCAGGGGTGTATGGGGGAAATGATGAATAGGCAGAGCACAGAGGATTTTTAGAACAGTGAAAATATTCTGTACATACTATAATGATGGATACATGTCATTATACATTTGTCCAAACCCATGGAATGTACAACTCCAAGAATGAACCTTAGTAAACTATAAACTTGAGTGATTATCATGTGTTAATGAGGGTTCATTCTTGATTAAAAAAAAAAAAAACATGCACCATTCTGATGAGTGATTTTGATAATGAGGGAAGCTATGCATGTATAGGGGCAGAGAATATATGAGCAATCTCTATACCTTCATCTCAGTTTTGTTGTAAACCTAAAACTGCTCTAAAAATAGTCTTAAAAAAAAAACACTGGTATAAACCAAAAAGAGAAAGAGAGAGAGAGAAGCTGAAATATTAAAATCAGTGGCAAATATAAGAAGTCAAGTGAAGAATAAACAGAGAGTAGAAAGATAGGACAATAAAAATTAAAGTGCAAATCAATAAAACAAAGATAAATACAATCAACAAAGTCAAAAGTTTGTTTTTTGAAGTACTAACAAACCAATCCACTTGAAAGATTGATCAAGAATAAAAAAAGAGAATAAAAAGTATTATGATTAAAAACAGAAAAATCAGAGGTAAAAAACACAAGGGAAATTAATAAAACCTTTTCACAAGAAAACTTACGAATCTTTTGTTTAGCTTTTTTGAATGATTTACTAGAACCTATTCAAAAAAAGAGATTTAAAGGCCCAAATATCAATGAATAGGAATGAATGATAAATTTAACAAATGTTTTTCTCAGCATCTGTGGAGATCATCCTAAGCCCTTTTTCTCATATCTATCACCATAAGAAACAATAGCTTTTCTAAAATTGAACCATGTTTGCATTCCTGAAATACATCCAAGCAGGGGATGTACTGTATTTTTTAATGCTTTAATTGTTTTGCAGATATTTTATTTAAGATTTTCCATCAACATTAATAAGATATGTTTGCCTGTAGTGGTTTGTTTTGGTTTTAATTCTTTTCTTGTTTTGGTAACAGGCTAATGGTATATTCACTACATACAAATGATTTATATGTTGTCATTTTTCTATGCCTCAGAATACTTTAGTCTTCTGAATATACAGATTTGAGAGAATTGTCCCAAGAAGCCATATGGGCCTTGTTTACCATTTTTTGTTAATGGTATGTAAACCTTTTCCAGAAGTTCACTGAAAATCTCTTTTCATATGTCCTATATTCCTCACAAACCAAAAACAATAAAAAGGAATGAGGTCACTCTGACCTATTAAACCTTTACAGAAGCCTTCACAAAAGTACACGCACTATCACAGGAAGGTTAAAAAATATCAAGGTTTTCTTACCAAGGCAGAGTAAAGGACAGATGTTGACTAGTCAACCAGCTGTATCTACCACAGGATAACTGTGAATTTTTTTCTCCTTTTAAACTTAATTTCTTTTATTTCAGTCAACTTCTATAGAAATTACACTCACAGCCTATTTGATATACCAACAAGCTTTCTGTAGTGTTTTTAATGTCGCATCAAAGTAAGATTTGGAAAATTACAGAAGTATGACTAAGCTAAGAGGATAAGCTAGTCTGAAAGCTCAGTTAGGGAGAGACAAGAAAATTAACTGGTGGAATATAATACGTACTATGAGACAGTTGCATTATTAGCAAAGGCTGTTAGTGAGGTAGGTGTAAAAAAACATGATGCCAATAGAAAGTAGAGTGAAGAGAATAGATCAAGTAAAGAACATGCAGATGATGAGAGAGATTGGGCATATTTGTAGGGCATGCTTTTTAGGTTTAAGTAAAATGTTTTGTCTTTTGATTTTCTTTCTTTTTCAAGAACTGGGACTAGAAGGTGCTATTACAGATCTACTATACCTTATCAGAAATTCATGGGCTCTAAATTTCAAAATTTTTCAGATTTTTTTAAAGCTTCCTACATGTTATATAGCATAACACTTTCAGTTGAGTCCAGGAGCACCTCTCAGTGAAACACATTCATATTACTCCAGCAGAATATAAGTATATCCACATGTGTTGGGCTTTACAAAGACTATAAATGCATTTATTTCACTTCTGGTTTGGTTTTATCATCACCTGAGCTCAGGTTGGCTAAGCTAAGGTTTAGCTGCTCAAATAGTTTAGGAACAAAACCCACTTTTTAGAATGTTTGGATTTTGGTATAATGAATATAAGACTGTGGTTGCACTGTTATTATAAATGCTACAAGTAATAATATACTTCTAATATAAGCTAATATAAAATTAAGTGCTTGCTGTAAGTCAGGTAATTTGTCTATAAGTAGTTGTAGCAAAACTTTACTATAGTCATCCAAAAGTGGTTCCTCTGTGTTCATAAAGATATTTTAAAATAAGTTTTCCAACCATATAAAAATACAGTGATAATGAAAATTCCTTTGGTAGAGAAAGAATTAAGTGTATTGCTCTTTTATTTCCTTTTACTGAAACTTAATAACAAAAACTTCTAACTTACATTTGAGCTACAAAAAATTGAGAATTCAGTCAGTTAACACTTGGAAATAAAAGCAAGGAGTGTGACAGGCAACATTCCTAGCTTTCATTCTCCATCAGTTGAGGGAAGAGAAGATAGCACTTAAAAACAGAATGGCTTGCTGAGAAATGCGCATTTCATTGTTTCGTGGAATTTAAGATTCAGTATCTTATTAATTTTGTCTGATTTTAAATCTTATATGGACCATGAATAGATTATTAAATGAAATTATTTTGAATGGATTAGAAATGTATACATCATGTACTCCTTTGAAAGTCTCACACACCTTAGACAAGGAGATGTTTTTGTTCAGGGAGTTTACATTGCCAGCATTCATTTTATCACTACAAACTTGCTTTCGAGTTTTTCAGTACCTTTAATAAATATGAAGTATTTTTAAAGTGATTTTTAAAAACCCCACTATGATAGTCAATTTTTTAAATCTTTAAAAACTTAAAAAAATTTATATACAATTTTTAAAGGTTACATTCCATTTACAATTATTACAAAATATTTGCTATATTCCCCATGTTGTATAATATATCCTTGAGCCTATCTTATACCCAATAATTTGTACCTCCCATACCCTCACCCCATATCATCCCTCCCCCCAACAAGCTATGAAATCTGAGCTTGATTTTCTTGTGCAAATATAGGTTTCAGCTACACCACATTGGGAAATGGACACAATAAATTACCCAGTCCAGAGACTTGCTGAGAATTGTAATTTCTTCAAATTAATCTAATTGTCACAAAACTTAAAAGGATTCACACTGCACATAGTATACTTATAATAAAACATATAGAAAATATAATAAATAGAAAACAATAAAATATGAATATATATTTTAATTTTACCACTTAAGTCAAAGACTCTGAAATAAGATTTCAGGTATTAACCTAATAATTCATTCCCCTACTGGGGCTAGCATGTTTTTCTTAAGTTTAATACCACTGCTATTAAGAGGGTTTTTCTCATGGTCAAATAAGTATATTAACTTTCTTGAATAGATAGAGAGATAGATAAATAGATAGATAGGATTACCATAGTTACATTCTAAGCATCAACTGATCTCTATGTTCTTCAAATTAATATGTATTTATGCATTTATACAGGTGCAAGTATGTAATTATATTAATGCTGTAAACTCACCATTAAAGTCATTCTTAAAGCCTGGCACGTGTATTCTTAACGCTTCTTGATTATTCAACACATGCATAATTCTATAAATAAAAAAAAAGAAAAAGAAGAAATAAGGAAAAATGGGTGAAATAATTGAATGGCACATGCTATGATGTGATAATTTAAAAACAGTGATTACCTCAGTTACTGAATTTTACTTAAAGTGCTTAACCACAGTATCAACTGGTAAAATAGGATTTGAAACATGGCTTAGGACTTACAGAGAATTTGGACTTTCTTCTGCTTCTTCCTACATTGAACTAAGGCAACCCAGTCACAAACAGAAACGTCCTACGCCTGTGCTACACAGAATGGCTGCTGCTACTGCTGTGTCTTAATCTATAAAGGGAGGAGCAAATATGATGCGAAGGAAATAAAATACTTTTTCTTAATTATTCACAGAGAGGTAGGAAGTTCCTATTTTGGAGACCAGGACAAGAAATTGGAAATAACCCACTGGACCATTGTTGGTTCAAAACCCTGAAAGCTTCCCAGGTGAAATTTGAAACTAGCATCCATACATGGAGGGCAAGAATAAACTGAAGAAAGAGGTGGGTCACTCCAGACTGGTAGGTGCCAGGTTTAATAAGCAAGGGAACTTACAAACAAGGCTTGTCTTTGATGGCCACAAATTGAGTAGATCTCCACACCTGCCCACCAGAACCTTAAAAGTTTATAAAAGGGCCTTAACTGGGTTTAGTCGCATATACAGTCCAGGTTGTCTCAGCAACACATTACTTTCTCAAGGCTAAATCCATGAAAATGGTTCCCACAGTGGGAAACGTGGGCAGAGCATACATTCTGAGAAGGGAAATGGGTAAGGATCCTCTGATTGTCAGGGTCTAGTTCTTGGTTCAACCAGCAGTCAGGTCTTCTGGATCACTTCCTCCAACAACCAAGTCACAGGATTATAGTAACAGGATTAGAATGTCTATGTTATCTCAATGGTCTCTGTCTAGCTTCAACAGGAGATCATCAACATAATTTTAAGAAGTTCTGAACAAGGCTAAAGCCATGTTCCCTAAAGGAATGCACTCTGTTAATGACCGCTCTAACACTAGTGAAGGCCCACAAGGGAAAGGCATCACAAGAGAGTAGATAGGTCCAGGATCTAGAATAAGAGTGTCTGGTTTTACAGCTAAGTTCTACCATTTAGTAACTGTGATCATGAACTAGGTATTTTACACCTCCAGGTTTCAGTTTACTTATCTTTATAATTGGAATACTAATAGTATACTTTTTAAGGATTAAATTAATCAATACAAAAGCACTTAGATGAGTTCATGATACACAGTAATGCTAGTTGCTGGAGGTTCTGTTAATGTTACTATTTTCTCATGAATTCAACACGTATTTGCTACTTTATACTACAGCATGGAAATCTGTATGTATGTAAATATAGTATATAACTGTGCATGTATATGGACATGTGTCTAGATATTATATATATACCATCTATAAAATATGCATATAGATGTTATATATACTAAATTTTATGATATAGTATCTTTTCTTCTGTAACAGGGAGAGAAGCAAAGTCATAAAAGAAAAATATTGGCATTGATGGCAGAGAAATTTGGGACCAAAAAATGTTACTTAACTGTCATAAATCATGCTCACATTCCTTTTCTATAAAATATGATCCAGTTGCAAATTCACAGCTTAATTATGAAGATTACATGAGACAGCAAATCTAAAATGATTTTCTAAAGGCATGAAATAAAGTGTTTGTGTTTATTAATTGACTACAGAAGTCTATGGAGGATTTCTCCAACCTTAAAATTTCCAAACAATACAGATAGATTAGATAGATAGATAGATAGATAGATACATAGATACATAGATAGAAATAGATGTTTCCTACCATTTACAAATGTCTGTAAAGATTATATTTTACTCCAGTGTTACACTGAAAGTTTTACTAACTCAATTTAATATAACCAATCATAATATTTTCCAATAACTAAAACAACACACTTTGTGGTGTTGCTTAATTTTTCATAAACAGTGCCTTCTTAGAAATTCTTCAATAGCAATTTTGTTTTTTGTATTAAACACTACATATGAACATGCAGGATTCAGGAAAGAGGTAACAAAGAGATTATTCTACAAGCACAATATTAACTTTTTATACCTTGACCATTATTTCCAATGCTATGTGTGGTTTCTACTTATTTGACTGCTTTAGAAATAATTCCATTTGAACTAATATAAAAACAACATATCATTTAATGTGTTAAGTGGAACTTCATGAAGAAATGGTTGGGAAGATGGCGGAAGAGTAAGACGCGAATATCACCTTCCTCCCCACAGATACACCAGAAAAACATCTACACGTGGAACAACTCCTACAGAACACCTACTGAACGCTGGCAGAAGACCTCAGACCTCCCAAAAGGCAAGAAACCCCCCACGTACCTGGGTAGGGCAAAAGAAAAAAGAAACAACAGAGACAAAAGAATAGGGACGGGACCCGCACCAGTGGGAGGGAGCCATGAAGGACGAAATGTTTCCACGTACTAGGAAGCCCCTTCGCGGGCAGAGGCTGCGGGCAGCGTAGGGGGAAGGCTTCGAAGCCACGGAGGAGAGCACAGCAACAGGGGTGCGGAGGGCAAAGCGGAGAGATTCCCGCACAGAGGATCAGGGCCGACCGGCACTCACCAGCCCGAGAGGCTTGTCTGCTCACCTGCCGGGGCGGGTGGGGCTGGGAGCTGAGGCTTGGGCTTCGGTCGGATCCCAGGGAGAAGACTGGGGTTGGTGGCGTGAACACAGCCTGCAGGGGGTTAGTGCGCCACAGCTAGCCGGGAGGGAGTCCGGGGAAAAGTCTGGACCTGCCGAAGAGGAAAGAGACTTTTTCTTACCTCTTTGTTTCCTGGTGCGCGAGGAGAGGGGATTAACAGCACTGCTTAAAGGAGCTCCAGAGACGGGCGCGAGCCGAGGCTAAAAGCGCGGACCCCAGAGACGGGCATGAGACGCCAAGGCTGCTGCTGCTGCCACCAAGAAGCCTGTGTGCGAGCACAGGTCACTGTCCACACCCCCCTTCCGGAGAGCCTCTGCAGCCCGCCACTGCCAGGGTCCCGGGATCCAGGATCAACTCCCCCGGGAGAACGCACGGCGCGCCTCACGCTGGTGCAACGTCACGCCGCCTCTGACGTTGAAGGCACGCCCCGCACTCCGTGCCCCTCCTCCCCCCCCCCCCCCCCCCCCGGCCTGAGTGAGCCAGAGTCCTGGAAGCAGCTGCTCCTTTAAGCCTGTCCTGTCTGAGCGAAGAACAGATGCCCTCCGGCGACCTACACGCAGAAGCGGGGCCAAATCCAAAGCTGAGCCCCTGGGAGCTGTGCGAACAAAGAAAAGAAAGGGAAATCTCTCCCAGCAGCCTCAGGAGCAGCGGATTAAAGCTCCACAATCAACTTGATGTACCCTGTATCTGTGGAATACATGAATAGACAACGAATCATCCCAATTAAGAAGGTGGACTTCGAGAGCAAGGTTTATGATTTTTTTCCCTTTTCCTCTTTTTGTGAGTGTGTATGTGTAAGTTTCAGTGTGAGATTTTGTCAGTATACCTTTGCTTCCACCATTTGTCATAGGGTTCTATCCATCCGTTTTTTTTTTTGTTGTTGTTTGTTTTTTCCTAATAATTATTTCTTTTATTTTAATAACTTTATATTTTATCTTACTTTATTTTATCTCCTTTATTTTTTTCCTTCCTTCCCTCCTTCCTTCCTACCTCCCTCCCTCCCTCCTTTCTTTCTTTCTTTCTTTCTTTCTTTCTTCTTCTACTAATTCTTTCTTTCTACTTTTTCTCCCTTTTAGTCTGAGCCGCGTGGATGAAAGGCTCTTGGTGCTGCAGCCAGGTGTCAGTGCTGTGCCTCTGAGGTGGGAGAGCCAACTTCAGGACACTGGTCCACAAGAGACCTCCCAGCTCCACATAATATCAAACGGCAAAAATCTCCCAGAGATCTCCATCTCAACACCAACACCCAGCTTCACTCAACGAGCAGCAAGCTACAGTGCTGCACATCCTATGCCAAACAACTAGCAAGACAGGAACACAACCCCACCCATTAGCATAGAGGCTGCCTAAAATCATAATAAGTCCACAGCCACCCCAAAACACACCACCAGACGTGAAGACCTGCCCACCAGAAAGAAAAGATCCAGCCTCATCCACCAGAACACAGGCACTAGTCCCCTCCACCAGGAAGCCTACACAACCCACTGAACAAACTTTAGCCACTGGGGACAGACACCAAAAACAATGGGAACTATGAACCTGCAGCCTGAATAAAGGAGACCCCAAACACAGTAAGATAAGCAAAATGAGAAGACAGAAAAACACACAGCAGATGAAGGAGCAAGATAAAAGCCCAACAGACCTAAAAAATGAAGAGGAAATAGGCAGTCTACCTGAAAAAGAATTCAGAATAATGATAGTAAAGATGATCCAAAATCTTGGAAATAGAATAGACCAAATGCAAGAAACATTTAACAAGGACCTAGAAGAACTAAAGATGAAACAAAGAATGATGAACAACACAATAAATGAAATGAAAAATACTCTAGATGGGATCAATAGCAGAATAACTGACGCAGAAGAACGGATAACTGACCCGGAAGATAAAATAGTGGAAATAACTACTGCAGAGCAGAATAAAGAAAAAACAATGAAAAGAACTGAGGACAGTCTCAAACACCTATGGGACAACATTAAATGCACCAACATTCGAATTATAGGGGTTCCAGAAGAAGAAGAGAAAAAGAAAGGGACTGAGAAAATATTTGAAGAGATTATAGTTGAAAACTTCCCTAATATGGGAAAGAAAATAGTTAATCAAGTCCAGGAAGCACAGAGAGTCCCATACAGTATAAATCCAAGGAGAAATATGCCCAGACACGTATTAATCAAACTGTCAAAAATTAAATACAAAGAAAACATATTAAAAGCAGCAAGGGAAAAACAACAAATAACACACAAGGGAATCCCCATAAGGTTAACAGCTGATCTTTCAGCAGAAACTCTGCAAGCCAGAAAGGACTGGCAGGACATATTTAAAGTGATGAAGGA
Source organism: Globicephala melas (assembly GCF_963455315.2). Lineage (NCBI taxonomy): Eukaryota > Metazoa > Chordata > Mammalia > Artiodactyla > Delphinidae > Globicephala > Globicephala melas. Next base: position 128,909,401 of record NC_083318.1, on the reverse strand, counting down.
GAAGAACCTGCAACCACGATTACTCTACCCAGCAAGGATCTCATTCAGATTTGATGGAAAAATGAAAACCTTTACAGACTAGCAAAAGCTGAGAGAGTTCAGCACCACCAAATCAGCTTTACAACAAATGCTAAAGGAACTTCTCTAGGCAAGAAACACAAGAGAAGGAAAAGACCTACAATAACGAACCCAAAACAATTAAGAAAATGGGAATAGGAATATACATATTGATAATTACCTTAAATGTAAATGGACTAAATCCTCCCACCAAAAGACAGATTAGCTGAATGGATACAAAAACAAGACCCATATATTTGCTGTCTACAAGAGACCAACTTTAGACCTAGAGACACATACAGACTAAAAGTAAGGGGATGGAAAAAGATATTTCATGCAAATGGAAACCAAAAGAAAGCTGGAGTAACAATTCTCATATCAGACATAATAGACTTTAAAGACTATTAGAAGAGACAAAGAAGGACACTACATAATGATCAAGGGATCGATCCAAGAAGAAGATATAACCACTGTAAATATTTATTCACCCAACATAGGAGCACCTCAATAAATAAGGCAAATACTAACAGCCATAAAAGGGGAAATCGACAGTAACACATTCATAGTAGGGGACTTTAACACCCCACTTTCACCAATGGACAGATCATCCAAAATGAAAATAAATAAGGAAACACAAGCTTTAAATGATACATTAGACAAGATGGACTTAATTGATATTTATACGACATTACATCCAATAACAACAGAATACATATTTTTCTCAAGTGCTCATGGAACATTCTCCAGGATAGGTCATATCTTGGGTCACAAGTCAAGCCTTGGAAATTTAAGAAAATTGAAATTATTTCAAGTATCTTTTCCGACCACAACGCTATGAGACTAGATATCAATTACAGGAAAAAATCTGTAAAAAATACAAACACATGGAGGCTAAACAATACACTACTTAATAACAAAGTGATCACTGAAGAAATCAAAGAGGAACTCAAAAAATACCTAGAAACAAATGACAATGGAGAAACAATGACCCAAAGCCTACGGGATTTAGCAGAAGCAGTTCTAAGAGGGAAGTTTATAGCAATACAATCCTACCTTAAGAAACAGGAAATATCTTGAATAAACAACCTAAACTTGCACCTAAAGCGATTAGAGAAAGGAGAACAAAAGAACCCCAAAGTCAGCAGAAGGAAAGAAATCATAAAAATCAGATCAGAAATAAATGAAAAGGAAATGAAGGAAATGAAAGCAAAGATCAATAAAACTAAAAAGCTGGTTCTTAGAGAAGATAAACAAAATTGATAAACCATTAGCCAGACTCATCAAGAAAAAAAGGGAGAAGACTCAAATCAATAGAATTAGAAATGAAAAAGGAGAAGTAACAACTGACACTGCAGAAATACAAAAGATCATGAGAGATTACTAAAAGCAACTCTATGCCAATAAAATGGACAACCTGGAAGAAATGAACAAATTCTTAGAAATGCACAACCTGCCAAGACTGAATCAGGAAGAAATAGAAAATATGAACAGACCAATCACAAGCACTGAAATAGAAACTGTGGTTAAAAATCTTCCAACAAACAAAAGCCCAGGACTAGATGGCTTCACAGGCGAATTCTATCAAACATTTACAAAAGAGCTAACACCTATCCTTCTCAAACTCTTCCAAAATATAGCAGAGGGAGGAATACTCCCAAACTCATTCTATGAGGCCATCATCATCACCCTGATACCAAAACCAGACAAGGATGTCACAACGAAAGAAAACTACAGGCCAATATCACTGATGAACATAGATGCAAAACTCCTCAACAAAATACTGGCAAACAGAATCCAACAGCACATTAAACGGATCATACATCGTGACCAAGTGGGATTTATTCCAGGAATGCAAGAATTCTTCAATATACGCAAATCAATCAATGTGATACACCATATTAACAAATTGAAGGAGAAAAACCATATGATCATCTCAATAGATGCAGAGAAAGCTTTCAACAAAATTCAACACCCATTTATGATAACCCTCCAGAAAGTAGGCATAGAGGGAACTTTCCTCAACATAATAAAGGCCATATATGACAAACCCACAGCCAACATCATCCTCAATGGTGAAAAACTGAAAGCATTCACACTAAGATCAGGAACAAGACAAGGTTGCCCACTCTCACCACTATTATTCAACATAGCTTTGGAAGTTTTAGCCACAGCAGAGAAGGAAAGGAAATAAAAGGAATCCAAATCGGAAAAGAAGTAAAGCTGTCACTGTTTGCAGATGACATGATACTATACATAAAGAATCCTAAAGATGTTACCAGAAAACTACTAGAGCTAATCAATGAATTTTGTAAAGCAGCAGGATAGAAAATTAATGCACAGAAATCTCTTGCATTCCTATACATTAATGATGAAAAATCTGAAAGTGAAATCAAGAAAACACTCCCATTTACCACTGCAACAAAAAGAATAAAATATCTAGGAATAAACCTACCTAAGGAGACAAAAGACCTGTATGCAGAAAATTATAAGACACTGATGAAAGAAATTAAAGATGATACAAATAGATGGAGAGATATGCCACGTTCTTGGATTGGAAGAATCAACATTGTGAAAATGACTCTACTACCCAAAGCAATCTACAGATTCAATGCAATCCGTATCAAACTACCACTGGCATTTTTCACAGAACTAAAACAAAAAATTTCACAATTTGTATGGAAACACAAAAGACCCCGAATAGCCAAAGCGATCTTGAGAAAGAAAAACGGAGCTGGAGGAATCACACTCCCTGATTTCAGACTATACTACAAAGCTACAGTAATCAAGACAGTATGGCACTGGCACAAAAACAGAAACATAGATCAATGGAACAGGATAGAAAGCCCGGAGATAAACCCACGCACATATGGTCACCTTATCTTTGATAAAGGAGGCAGGAATGTACAATGGAGAAAGGACAGCCTCTTCAATAAGTGGTGCTGGGATAACTGGACAGGTACATGTAAAGGTATGAGATTAGATCACTCCCTAACACCATGCACAAAAATATGCTCAAAATGGTTTAAAGACCTAAATGTAAGGCCAGAAACTATCAAACTCTTAGAGGAAAACATAGGCAGAACACTGTGTGACATAAATCACAACAAGATCCTTTTTGACCCACCTCCTAGAGAAATGGAAATAGAAACAAAAATAAACAAATGGGACCTAATGAAACTTCAAAGCTTTTTCACAGCAAAGGAAACTATAAACAAGGCCAAAAGACAACCCTCAGAATGGGAGAAAATATTTGCACATGAAGCAACCGACAAAGGATTAATCTCCAAAATTTATAAGCAGCTCATTCAGCTCAATAACAAAAAAACAAACAACCCAATCCAAAAATGGGCAGAAGACCTAAACAGACATTTCTCCAAAGAAGATATGCAGACTGCCAGCAAACACATGAAAGAATGCTCAACATCATTAATCATTAGAGAAATGCAAATCAAAACTACAATGAGATATCATCTCACACCAGTCAGAATGGCCATCATCAAAAAATCTAGAAACAGTAAATGCTGGAGAGGGTGTGCAGAAAAGGGAACCCTCTTGCACTGTTGGTGGGAATGTAAATTGTTACAGCCACTGTGGAGAACAGTATGGAGGTTCCTTAAAAAACTACAAATAGAACTACCATATGACCCAGCAATCCCACTACTGGGCATATACCCTGAGAAAACCATAATTCAAAAAGAGTCATGTACCAAAATGTTCATTGCAGCCCTATTTACAAGAGCCCGGAGATGGAAGTCACCTAAGTGTCCATAATCGGATGAATGGATAAAGAAGATGTGGCACATATATACAATGGAATATTACTCAGCCATAAAAAGAAATGAAATTGAGCTATTTGTAATGAGGTGGATAGACCTAGAGTCTGTCATATAGAATGAAGTAAGTCAGAGACAGACAAATACCGTATGCTAATAGATATATATGGAATTTAAGAAAAAAAAATGTCATGAAGAACCTAGGGGTAAGACAGGAATAAAGACACAGACCTACTAGAGAATGGACTTGAGGATATGGAGGGGGGAAGGGTAAGCTGTGACAAAGCGAGAGAGAGGCATGGACATATATACACTACCAAACGTAAGGTAGATAGCTAGTGGGAAGCAGCCGCATAGCACAGGGAGATCAGCTTGGTGCTTTGTGACCTCCTGGAGGGGTGGGATATGGAGAGTGGGAGGGAGGGAGACGCAAGAGGGAAGAGATATGGGAACATATGTATATGTATAACTGATTCACTTTGTTATAAAGCAGAAATTAACACACCATTATAAAGCAATTATACTCCAATAAAGATGTAAAAAATAAATAAATAAATAAAATAAAAAGCATGCTTTATCACTAGAAGAAAAAGAAATGGTTGATGTCAATCAAAATTTAGTTCAGAAACATGGCTATTAAGTAATTTCATATAATGTGTACTTAATTGTGTTTACAATCTTGTGTGATCTTTGAACACTTTGAAACCCCAGAAGACTACGGAAATAAGCTGGGACAAATTTCTGAAAATAAAAAAATGAATACATCGAAGAAAAATTTAAATTTAAGGGACACTTTGGTGAGTTTCATTGGACTTTGAAAGTATTTTTCCACAAACTTTAAAACTTTCTTAAATTAATATTTTATGTGCTATAGATGAACGTATATTTCCACAAACTGTAAAACTTCAGTAGTTAATACTTTATGTGCTATAGAGTAATTTTTTACTAGATTTTATGCAAAAACATGCAATTAAATTGAATTTAATGGCTTAAAAAAGAAAATTCCAAATGATTTTTCTGAAGATTTTTCACTTTTAAAATTCACCAATAGGGCTTCCCTGGTTGTGCAGTGGTTGAGAGTCCGCCTGCCGATGCAAGGGACACGGGTTCGTGCCCTGGTCCGGGAAGATCCCACATGCCGCGGAGCAGCTGGGCCCGTGAGCCATGGCCGCTGAGCCTGCGCGTCCGGAGCCTGTGCTCCGCAACGGGAGAGGCCACAGCAGTGAGAGGCCCGCGTATCGCAAAAAAATAAAAAAATAAAATAAAATTCACCAATAAGTTTTTTGCTAATTGTGCCGTTTCTGAGAATTTTAGGAGTTCTTGACATTAGATCTCTATTACTTTCTACATCTCACACAAATATATTCTTATTAATATAAAAATAACATTATCTCATGCCTCTATTACTTGCTGTACTTTATGTCCTAGGCAGTTTGTTTTCTCTTGTTTTTGGCTGAATTCATTTTAAATACATTCCAAAGAAAATGAAGATTTAAGTGGGAGATTATGTAAAAGGAGAGAAAGAAAGGCAGTGGGCTAGAATAGTTTGTTTTATTTGTACTATTCTTTGTAGTAATATATTTAATCTTTTTTAATCCACTTGAAATGATACAAACTATGACATGACAGCAAAGAACAAGCACTTCTTTCTAAAACATGAACCACCAAATCAGTCTGCCCTAGAACATGTTTGGTGGAAATTCCTGTTTGTGGGTACTAAGGGAAATTTTCACTGTGATTAGTTTACTCATGTGCTGAGTACTGTAATGAAAATGTTGCAACTGGTGCTGTGGCTTTTGCTGCTACTTCCTGGATACTGTTAACAATGGTTTTCTGGTATCATTCATTATTATAGAACTTTTAAGAGCACATGTTTTCCTTCCCAAGAAAGCATATTTTTGATGTTGCAGGTATACAAACATACAGCTGTTTCTAAGTTCGACTGTATAGAGGAATCTTGACTCTGCCACTTTATGTAACCTTGGGTAAATTATGTAATGCCTCTAAGTTTTATTGTCTTTATTTATAAAATGAGATATCAAAAACTCAGTTTTTGAAATTATTGAAAAAGAAAATGCTTTCTAAACTCTTAGTATACATCTTGTCACATAGGATGTACTCTCTCTATTCCACCTGAAGTATACTATTGATCAGATTCTAGTCTACAATATTTTAGCTCTGCTGAAGAATGACAGCCACAATCATGAATTATACTATGGGTTATAAAAAGATAATATATAAACTCCTCACTCAAAAATTGTTCCTCAGCAATAGTTATCTTTGGTGCAAGTACTTAAATAACACTTTTCCATGTCAGTTGTAACGCTCATCCAGGTTCTGTGTCAAGTACTGAAAACTGCAATGATAAAAGCGTAATTCCTATTACTCTGTGAAAAGCTGTTGTCATCACTTATATTTTAAAATTGTTTTTAACCCTGAATAATCTGAGTTGTACACCCCCCAAATATATGGTTCAATATGAAAATTTTTGTTTACCCTCCTCAAATTCACATTTTTAGCTTTGGCTTTATAAAATCTAGACAAAGGAAAGCACTGTCAATAGTAGGTTATAAAATTATTTTACTTAGATCAAACAGGACCATAAGGCACTAGACAAATTATATTTGGGAATAAAGCAATTCAGACTGACTATACTTTAGTGCTCTGAAATCTCAACACTTTTTCTTGGGACTAATGTAAGATTTCTTTTTCATTATTTGATTTTGATTCGGTTTGTATGTTCCCAGTTCTCTCAAGTGCTGGTCTTAAAAGCTGAGGTGCCCGATGAAGGATAGAAGCTCTAGGTTTTGATTTTACTAGGCTCAGGGTGGGGTTTATGGAAAAACTGTGGCTCAGCCGTTCCTATCCGCTTCATTGTCATTTGCCCTGTGAAGGGGTCACGCTGCCAGATTTTAGGCTTTAGTCAGAGGAAATTGTTCCACGTACTGTATAGCTGTAGATCCAGAGTGTCTGTGGGAAAACGTGAGTTTAGGATCTTTCTGTCACCATCTTGAGCCAGAATCCTGTATGTTCCCAGTTCTAATACAAATTCCTACATGGTCTAGGATCAGCTGATTATACAGATAGTATCTGCTGTTGAAAGTGCTGACAACTTTCAAGTCTTCTTCCCTCCTTTTAAACTCACACTGGAGACTAGAAGCCTAGTTATTTCACCAGTAGGAGAAAAACCTTCTTTTTGTAGGTTTGGAGCTGATTATATACAAGTATTTCAGAATTTTAAATAGACTTTCTGTTGCAAATGAGGTTGAGGTTGTAAAGACAGTTATCAGATAACATATGGCAAATTCAGTTTTTCTTCCTTGTACTTGAAATTTATTCTTGCTATGATATCACTGCTACTCAAAAACCTCTGCCTCTAAACACTCACTATGCCCACTTCTTAGTCAGCATGTCTCCATGATGTCTTTTCTCTGTTCGTCAATATTAGTAACAGCTCTTACAAAATGGGGGGAAAAAGCTTATCATTTTTTAGACATATATACTTAAAAACTTACCATATTTATTTCGTTAATGTTGGTTAAACTTTAGGTCATAAATTACTAATGGGTTAAAATTTTTCATTTAACATAAATTTTATACCAGGCCCTACATCTTACTAAACTACTAGAAACAATATTTTCAATGGATATCTGCATTCTAGCTTATTTTCAAAATATTTCATCCTGTAGAAAACTTTCAAAGGGAAGTTCATTTTTCTTATTAATAATTTGTTATACGGCTATCTGGACTTTGGGTGGTTAGTTAGTTTTCTGAAAACACTTTATCGAGAAGGTACTAGCACCATAAAATTTAAATTTATTATTCATTGCTTGAGAGCTTTCACCTATTTAGAAATAAGCCCACAGGACCGCTCCTCATAAGAAGGATAATGAATAAGTAGAAACTTTTTATTCTATAATTTTTAGCATATTACTTTAAAGATTGTTTCTATAGAGATTTCATGATTCCAGGGTATAATATTCAAAGTGAATGAAGCATAGATGAATATCCATAACCTAGGCTTAAGTTCTCAATCAGTATATCAAGTTTATTTTTTAAAAATGTTCTGTAGTGAATATGCATACTGTTACACTGATGTGTATCCACTAGAACAATGAGGTAAGTAGCATATTACTTATGGCTCTAAGTGAGAAATTTGGTTCAGAATCAAGTTTGCACTCAAAAAAAGAACTTATGGTTACAGCTACATGTAAGCATCCAGGGCAAGAGTTCTATTCAAATGGTAAGAGAATGCTTAGGGTAGACGAAAGGAAGATGGCGATTAATGCAGATGCTTTTATAAATAATGTACAACATTAAATTATTGTATTATTGATAGATTTTCATTATTCCTCATTTATAGAGTGTGTTAAAATATTTAATTTTCTCTCATGTGTTATCAAAAATTTGGTAATCGGCAACAAGGACCTACTGGGGAACTCTGCTCAACATTCTGTAATAACCTAAATGGGAAAAGAATTTGAAAAAGAATAGATACACATATGTGTATAACTGAATCACTCTGCTGTATACCCGAAACTAACACAACATTGTTAATCAACTATGCTGCAATATAAAATAAAACTTTTTTAAAAATTTAAATAGTATACAAAAAAATTTTGGTGATCAGTAGTATAACAGAAGCATGCAAAAAGTTGAAAACATTTATCCTAAAGGTGCATGTGAGAAGAATTTTTCACATGTGTGTTTATCGGACTTCTCTGAAATAATAATAAATGTGCATTTCTAAGTGTAATTTGGAGGTTCCACAGGACTTATTATAATTTATTATAAGAAAACTGTAAAGTGGTTTTGGGGTTATTTAGTTTTAGTTGCTTGTTACTATGCTGTGAAACAAGACAAAAAATATTTTAAACACATGTACCAAGTTGCTCTTGTTATTTGAATTTAATAGTAACAATCAATATTTTTAAACAATGTATTTTAATTAATATATTACATATTAGTCATAACTTTGTCATTTTCACCCATCTACTCTATCCCCCAAATTCACCCCACAGCAATTATAATCAAATTGATTTTAATATAGGAACACCCATTCTCCAACTGAATATGTCTATGTTTTTAACATTTCAGATATTCATATGCATGTATTAATAAGCAAAAATATAGTGTCACAAACTGATGGGAGAAATTCATTATGATGTTATTTTTCACTGGAATATAAATTTATAATAATGGGAAAACTGCAGATAACTTTACATAATTTATTAACATTTTAGTTCATTTCTTAATTTTCTTAAAATATAAATGACTTCAAACTTAAACAGTTTCATCTAGCCAGAAAAATTACGTATGGTTTGAAAAGAAGAACCTTCACCTACATATTTTGTCTATGTATTTTCTTATTGTAAATTATTTAGTACATACCTACATAAAATTTGGTAGCCCATAAATTCTGTTGATGATGATGTTTACTCTCACTGGAATTATTATTGTAATTGGTACCTTCTTATATGCATACTTCATCTTAGATATTCAAAGGTGATTACTATTTTAGAATCATTTAAAGTTTCTCAATTTAGTGCTGGTCATTGAAAATCACATGTTATTTTGAACTGAACATATAGAAAACAATGCCAAATCTAATCATGGGTTTAGGTAGAGTATGCCTTAGGTACTTCTGCTTCTATTAGAAATGTCTTAACATATATATCATTAGCATATCAAGATGGATAGTAGTTTGCTACAACTCAAATTTATTATCTATTTTGTTAAGTTTATGAATGGAATATTTTTGTAAGGAACTATATCTAAAGGATGACATAATAATTAGGATTTGTATAGCACCTCTAAGTGTTTCATAATACATTTCTATTTTCTTCTTTGATATTTTCATTAACATTAAAAATCAGGACTTAATTTTAATTCATTATTTAGAGGAGAAAACAAATAATAAAAGGGCAATATAAAACAGAGGAACACTGGTAAGACTGTAGTTGTGGCAATCACAGAAATGCACTCTGCAGGTCTCCCTTCAGGAGAAACTTGCTGCGAGGAATATAGAGAACCAACAGCCTTCACCTGCTCCACCTTCTGGGTTTCACTACCTCCTTGGCTCAGGCCAAGGCCATGCTCCCTGGGTGCTCCCATCTAGTGACTGAGCCTGGTGGGATTCCTAGAGCTGAGCCATCCTGGCCTAACACGGGACTATTCTAATAGGTAATCTTTGTTCTGGGACTCCCTGTTGGCCTGGCTAAGACTTTCTCCTGGCTGCACTGCAGTCTAAGGCTCTTCCTACTCAATGCTCCTTCCTTCTCCTCTTGAACAAATGTCAGACCAACGTTGCAGTCTGCACGTTCTCTCTGCCTACTTCTGCTCTTCCCCTTCTCTATCTACACCGGAATTTTCCCAAGTAAATCTCCTGTAAGCCTAGCCCTGTGCTGATATCTACAACATGGAGGGCCTGAGATGATACTGTGGCTAATTATCTTCATGGATAGTAGAGATAGATTTACACTGGTAGGACTAGAAGTAATTGAGAAATGTCCAGCTAAAATATTAAATCCTATTACATAAATAGAGGATAAGAGTTCTGCTTCTAGGAATGATAAAGAAACATATTGCATACTAACATAATTACAGGGACAACTAGAAAAGTTTGACAAAATTTGAAGGAAAAAATCTGTTTGAAGAATCAGAAAACCATTAAAGTATTAAGAATTTTTAAGACCAGACCTAGAGAGAAAAGAACAATGAGATAAGCACAACACTCTAAGTATTTTTACAATAGAAGCATTTCAGAAAGTAGCAATGGACCAAAGGTTGGGATATAATCACACAAATAAACTATTTACTTTCAAGCTAAATACTGTTTATAAAAAGCTCAAAGAACAGTTTTTGTATTTCAGTGTGTAATAATTATGTGAATTTGAGCAAGCTATTAACCTCAATTTTCTCACTGTGAAGTGGGTGAAATACTAACATACTACCTAAGTCTATTATGATAATTTTTGAGATAATATTTCTAGTGCTCTAAGAAGACAGTCCAATACATATTAAGCACCAAGATTTTGTTAAAGGTCTAAAATGAAATTCACACACACATGTGTATATTCACACACATTCCCTAGAAGACACTATTTTATTTAAAGCTGTCATTATTTTCACAAAAAGGTTCTTCTCTCAAATAACTTTTGAGGTTCACTAATAAAAATTCGTCAATATTTATTCTTGGGTAGAAAGTACAAAATGTAGATACTCTCATAATATTCTGTGGTATATATTTAGAAACAATTTTTTTCAAAAGTGATAACGAAATATAATCTCTGAAGTAGTGCATCAGAAATTTTAATTAGTGGTATGCCATAAAAACAAACATTTCAAGTGGTTGCTTATTACTCTGTACATTAGAATATGCATTTTTGTGATGCAAATTTAGTATAATGTGATCAATTACTTATGTAATTTGACTTGATTATACTAAACACTATTGTTGTTATTCAGTTTGGAGCTATCTTCTGAAAAACCTACTATAATTTGGAAAAAATGCTGTGTCTTACTTCATAGGCATATTATGTGAGTGTGGCTTTGCATATTTTTAACCATAGGAATGGGTGAAAAACTTCTGTATTGCGTAAATGTCTTTTTTCTACTGAAACAATTTATAATATTTCTTTGACAATGTATTTTTTTTAAGAATGCACCTATCTAATTGTATTGGAACAAAAGGTATATAGCATTTTTCAGTTTTAAAATGTCATAAAATATTCATTATTTCTTGCAATTATCCTATTAAGTCAGCATTAATATTTCATTATGCAAATGATGCATAAAGAAATTAAATAATATAAATGAATCAAAAAAGTATGAATAATTAAACAAAGTAAATGATTGTAGTGTTTTTTTTTAACATCTTTATTGGAGTATAATTACTCTACAGTGTTGTGTTAGTTTCTGCTGTATAACAAAGTGAATCAGCTATATGTATACATATATCCCCATACCCCCTCCCTCTTGCGTCTCTCTCTCACCCTCCCTATCCCAGCCCTCTAGATGGTCACAAAGCACATGGGGAGGGGGAAGGGTAAGCTGGGACGAAGTGAGAGAATGGCATGGACATATATACACTACTAAATGTAAAATAGATAGCTAGTGGGAAGCAGCTGCATCACACAGGGAGATCAGCTCGGTGCTTTGTAGTGTTTATTCTGTGGTCTACCATTCTAAAGTTTCACTGTTTCCTGAATAATGATGTTGGACTGTAGTAAACCTCTTCCTCACATAAAAAAAGTAATGATTTATGACATTATTAATTGTCTAAATGTCATCTGCACAGATGCGCCATTTCATTCTGAAATTAATTTTCAAAAAGTATACAGGCATTTCATAAATCATAATTTATTTCTATCTTCATACCATATTTGGTCAGCTGGCTATTATTTGCTAGCCTGTTGGCACTGATAATTTGGATCAGTTTGTATTTCAAATCACTCAGGAACTTAATAGCTTATAAATGTTTACACTGGGACCCAAATGGAGAAGAAAACAATTTTGAAGGAAAACATCAGTTTGTACACCAGTCCTGGACAACACCGAGTAATGCTGGCTTCACTTTTTATTACTGGTTTCAATCTCTCTATAGTTGAAGCCAATTCCTCATACAGCCTCCCTTTCCATAACAACCTACTCTTTGCAAAATAATATCTTTGATATCATGTATCTTTGTGGAAGAAATCAAAACTATTCAGATATAAAATTTCTCATAGATTGCTATAATTTACTCAGTTCTCCCTGTATCTATGCCCTCAGATAGTTGCCTACTATACTGACTCTGAAACCAGTCATGCAAATTACTTTGGTTAATAGTAGTGGCAAATGTGGCAGAGCAGAAAGTTGAAAATTGCTTCTACATTGGGATTTTCCCTTTCTTGGTGCTATTGAAATATGCCACCCCATTTGTAAGAAAAAGAAAAAAGTCTAGGGCAGCCTGTTGCCTGATGTAAAACAATGATCACATCACCCCTGTAACCACTACTAATATGTACTCCAATTGCCAGGCTTAAGAATGAGGCCACCCTAGATCAACCAGGCCTAGATGACCCGCCAACTGACCATAGATGTCTAGACAAGACCAGTTGAGGTCAGCAGAGCATAGCCTACATCAGCAGAACTATCTAATCAATACGGAGATTTGTAGGAAATAATAAATGGTGGTTGTTTAAGAAACTAGATTTTGGAGTAATTTGTTATGCAGTTAAAGCTAACTAATACAACATAGTTTGTACGGTGAGTCATAAAAAAACTCTCACTCATTGGGACTCTTTTCAAGTTCTCAAAGCAAATGTTTGCTAATAAATGTTTTAAATAGCAGCACCTAAGGTCTTTTTTTATTATGGGGTGTGAGGTGGGGAGGTAAGGAAATGCATTGGAACTCCATGTAGAGTCTTATGCTCAGAACTGTGGAAGCCAGAAGGAAATTTTATCTTGCTTTTAATGAACATCAATGGTTAGTATAATAAAAACATGCAATACACTATTTTTAATATTAAAATCAAATGTGTTTATTTATATGTATTTTTATTCCTTTAGATTGTAAGTGTATTTTAGATTTGCTGCAATTTTTATCTAATTTAAAATCTTTCTTCAACTTCTATGTCTGATTATTTTATTTCATATTCAGTGCTACTAGAAAATAGAATTTCATAAAAAGAGAAACAGCAGATTTTCCTTTTATTAAGTAGATAATAAGTAACTACTAGTAAATTTTCCAACCATCAGAGTTTTCTGTCACTCTTCCTGGGTCTGAGGGGATAGTAGAAGCCATTCACTGGAAAAGTTTAATGTGGTTTATTGGCAGAAAGTTGCTCCTCTTTTTCATTTATATTATGTGATAAATTTATCAGTTTATTTTCTAATAGCAAGGAAAGAAATAAAGCCATACTTAACGATTTGCACACAATCACAAAAAACAAAGAGAGTATTAGTGGATTTAAGAAGTCAAATTTGGTGAGGGAGAGGATGAAAACTGTAATGTACATTGGTTTCTCAGCCAAGTATACAACCTAAGAATATGTATCAAACATGAGCATAGTACTGTATTATCAAGTCCTATTCCTAAGAGTTCAAAAGGGTAGTTTTTTTTAATATATATAATTATTATAGTGTTTTCATTGCAAATTTTGTCCTTTATTTTGTAGCCACAGAGGCAACACACGCCAGAAGACAAAAGAAAGTGATAAACTCACGTCTCAGTAGTTAGGATGGCTATTATTATAAACAAAATAAAACCGAAAAAAAATAAACAAATGTTGGCAAGGATGTGGAGAAATTGAGAAATTTGGGACACTTCTAAACTGTCGAGAGGAATGTAAAATGGTGCAGCCGCTGTGGAAACAGTATGGAGGTTCACCAAGAAATTAAAGATAGAACTACCATATGATCCAACAAATTCACTTCTGGGTTTATACCCAAAAGAATTAAAATTAGGATCTTGAAGAGTTATCTGCTCTTTCATGGTGTTCATTGAAGTACTATTCACAATAGCCAAATTATGGAAACAACCTAAATATCCATCAAAAGATAAATGGATAAAGAAAATGTAGTATATAAGTACAATGGAGTATTATCCAGATTTTAAAAAGAAGAAATTGTCATTTGTGACAGTATGGATGAAACTTGAGAACATCATGCTGAGTAAAATAAGGCAGTTGAAGAAAAGACAAATACTGCCTGATTCCACTTACATGAGATACCTAAAACAGTCAAACTCATAGAATAAAAAGTAGAGAATAGAATGGTGGCTACCAGGGGTTTGCCGTCAGGAGAAATGGGTAGTTATTCAATTGGTATGAAGTCTCAGTTATGCAAGATGAATTAGTTCTAGAGATCTGCTCTACAGCATACTACATATAGTTAACAATACTGTATTGTGCACTTAAAAACTTAAGAGGCTAAATCTCATGTTAAGTATACTTACCACAAAAAAAAAAGGACACGAGAAAACTCTTAGAGGTGATGGATATATCTAATACCTTGATTGTGATGATTGTTTCATGGGTGTATGCATATGTACAAACTCATCAAATTGTATATATTAAAAAAGTGCAGCTTTTTTATATCAATTTTACCTCAATACATTTTTTTTTAAATTGAAGTATAGTTGATTTACAATATTGTGTTAGTACCAGGTGTACAGCAAAGTGATTTGGTTATACATACATATGTATACATCTATATTCCTTTTTTTATTCTTTTCCATTATAGTTTATTACAAGTTATTAAATATAGTTCCCTGTACTATAAGTAAATCCTTGTTTATCTGTTTTATATATGGTAATATAGTTGTTTTTAAAAAAGGAAAAATCTCTATAAATAAAATTACACATTTTCCAAAATTTTCTTTCATATATTGTTGAGATTCTACCCTTAAAACATAATCACCCTATTAAGGTCAGTAAAATGGCTATAGGGGAAAAATTAATAATGACTTTAGAAACCAAAAGTCTTTAAAATCATGTATGATTCCAAAACAATAACTTATTTTTCAATAGAATCATCTAATAATCATCCATTCGATGATTTATACTAAAATTAATATTAGTTATAAATTGTTAGGATACCTCATTTAAAGCCAGAAATATATTTCATTTATAAAACAATTGAGATATAAAATGAAATAAAGCTGACATTTAAATTGGTTCTTGATGGTACAGTAACAAATATATATGGGCAAAATATATAGGGCATATGTAAAAAATTATTTAGAAATTACTTTAATCCAAGTAATCAAATATGTTACTACTTGTCTTAAACTCTCATGTGGCTCATTCCCTCTTTTCACGTATCTTTTAGCTGCATCTATTTTACAGTTCTAGCATTATAATGCAATTATTTTGCTAATGTTTGTCTTCTCACTGTAACATCCTTGAAGATCAGACCTATTTCTTCTTTATCTTTTTATTCCTAGTATCTGGCACAGGTGCTCATAATCAATTGATGATTTAAAAACGATTGCTCAGGGACTTCCCTGCTGGTACAGTGGTAAAGAATCTGCCTTCCAATGCAGAGGATGCAGGTTTGATCCCTGGTGGGGGAACTAAGATCCGACATGCCACGGGGCAACTAAGCCCACGCACCGCAACTACTGAGCTCACGAGCCTCAACAAGAGAGCCCACGTGCCACAAACTACAGAGTCCATGCACTCTGGAGCCCACGTGCCACAACTGCAGAGCCCATGTACCCTGGAGCCCATTCACCACAACTAGAGAGAGAAAACCCGCACGCCACAACTAGAGAGAAGCCCGCCCTGCATACTGCAACTAAAGAACCTGCATACTGCAACTAAGACTCGACGCAGCCAAAAAAATAAATATTAAAAAAATTATTGATCAATGAATTAATGTTGCCCTGTCAGTTTTCTCATATTTAATAAAAATATATATTCTGCTATAAATCCACATTAATGCCATAACATGTTTCTTAGAGGCTTCCATCTCTATCTGAGAGCCTCCATTTAGTTTAAATTGCTCTGTGTAAGGCAAGAGGTGAGGATCTAGTCGAAGGGACCAATAAAAGAAATGGAAAGGCAGTCCAAGTATAGAATTAAATAAAAGCACCAGGATACTGTCATATAAATAGTACGGGGAGAAAAATCTAAAAACTTGGATTTTTATGGGCCTGTGGATTGCATGGTATATACAGCAAAGTAAGCAGACTTTCATGCTGAGTGCTTTTATTCTGACTCTGTTAACTAACACTAAAACGTAGTTGATGGAAGAATTAATATTTTAGATAAACTAATGTAATGTAATTAGCATGTAGACTTCATCTAAATAACTGTAGTGTTACTACATCTATTCTAAAATAATTCCAATTCAAAATTCTCAAAAACCTGATACTAGCCATGTGAAATTCTCATGAATCATCAGTGAAGATTCATGAAATAGTCACTGACCTACGTTTATAAGCATTCATTAAAATTCACAGATTAGTGTGCTTATGGACAATCTATCAAATCTAGGAACACAAAAGGCCACATTTTAAGAACACGTGGGTTCATGTGCCCTATTTGAAAAGTGAATTTTTATGACTTTTACAGCCTTAGCCATCTAACATAAATATATTCTTACTATGTTATATTTCTGAATCTTTGAGAATAATCTGGATGGTATTTATTTGTGCCAAATAATATATAATTTGATGAAAGAAAATGACATTTAGGTCATTTGCATTTTGTAGAATTACTCAGTTCACACACACTAAGACAATGTATTTAAGGAGGTTTTGATGAAAGGGATATATGTTAAAGTGAAAAATAAGAAAGGAATGAGTAGTATTTGGGTCAAGAAAAAAATCTTAGGGTTTTTTGTTGCTGTTATTGTTTAATTTGCTTTTATTTGTGTATCTAGTGATGACTCTTTATTGCTAATTACTCCCCAAGTTATATGCATTATTGCTCCCCTTCACATTGTGCTTTCTTCTCCTGCACTAGGAAAAGCATTTAGAACCTTTTAACATTTCTTTCTCCAGTTTCACATATTAGAATGAACCAACACCACACAAAACATCAAATCTTTTATCATTGTTCCTAGTTTATATTTAATCACATAAATGTAATGTCCTTTTTGAAATTTATTAGCAGGATAATCTAATTTATTGTTCAACAAAACACACAAATAAATTCAGCTCAATTGAATGAATATTTATGGAGGACCTACCCTGGGTCAAGCATTGTATCAAGTTGTGAGTATACAAAACTTCGCTCATGTTTTTGGAACTAGATTGTTTAGTGGGGAAAATAGTTTGCATTTAGTAGAAAATATAAAGTTGAAAACTTAAATTTTACATGCTGACTTGTGTCTCCATAAATCTGTAGAGAGTGCTTCTTCCTTCAGAATAAACTGAGCAAAAAGACTTCTTATTGCCCCAAGTCTCCCCACAAGAATAAAGAAGGAGAGGAACAGTGTACTCTGAGGTTGACTTCAGTTAAAATACCCTGAACCATCAGTGCAGGGCTACTTAGGTTAGAGGTAAAAGCCACTATCATTTCTGAAATTTGACATGTGCATTACAATGTACACATCCTACGCTTAATGTCCTTTCAGCTGGAAACAACTCTTTCCCTGTCAAAATGCTTCAAAAAGATTCACTGTTTACTTTTCAGAGAAGACTGAAGCTTGACCTTGGGCTATCAGTTCCTAGCCAGTTCTGCTATAAGGATCACAAAATACGTGCCTCTACCGTATCCAGGTTCCAAGGTCTAATATATATCACCTGGTTTTCGATCTCTATTAGGGGGAAAAATCAAAACAAACCCCCAAACAGAAAATTCATATTTCATTATAAGGGACAAGTGGAAGTATGGAAAAGAGACCAGTAGCATTGATGAGTTTGCATGTCAGGGACATATTTTTTCGTCTACTCAAAGAAAATATAATTAGAAATTAACTCATCAATCACACAACCTAGTTTAGAGGTACCATAGATATGCAACTTTATGGAATTCCAAAGAGAACAATTTATAGAATTCTCTTTTGTTTAAAATTTTCAAATAGATGTTCAATTATATTTTCAAATGCTTCTCATGTTCTTTGCATCAGAAATGAATATTTTAATTTCATATTAATTTTTCTTTATAAAATCAACCATATGTTCCCACCAAACAGTTTTAAAAATAGGAGAACTGGAAGATTAAGAGAGAAGACAGAAAGAATCTCAACATATTTTGGTTATTATTCATTTTTACATATCTGTATGCTTCTAAAAGGAATATTTTGAAAATATTAAGCTGATTTATTTTTCATTCTCTCTAAATAATATTTCATTGTTGCTTCCCAAAGATTTGCTAATTCCACACTAAGATTATCGAAAACCTATCTTTTTTTTTAAAAGAAATAAATGGGTTTTATAAATTCTGTCACTTGCTGAATGTATATCTGTGATGAAGTTAGAAGGTTTCCCATAGAATCATATCACATAGGGAAGAATTAAGGATATGAGTGTGATAGTCAATTTTATGTGTTAACTTAGCTAGGCCAAGGTGCCTAGATATTTGGCCAAACATTATTCTGGATGTTTCTGTGAAGGTGTTTTTGGATAATATTAAGATTTAAATCAGTAGATTCTGAGCAAAGCATCAGTTGAAGGCCTTAATGAAGCAAAGACTGAAATCTTCCAGAGCAAGAAGGAATTCTGCCAGCCGACTGCTTTTGGACTTGAACTGCAGCTCTTCCCTAGGTCTCCAGCCCACCCACCTACCCTGTAAGTTTGGAATTATACTTCCACAATTGTGTGAGCCAGTTCCTTAAAATAAACATCTCTCTATATATGTATACACACATTCTATTAGTTCTGTTTCTCTGGAGAACCCTGCCTAATACAATGAGTAAGGGATATTCTCAATCTGTAAGAAAGAAATCTTTCTAAGACCTATGTAGTTGATGCCAGGGAGATACCTCAGGAAGAGAGAGAAAAGAAGAAAGACAAGATATGAGATTCAGTTAGTCTGGATATCCCCACAGTTGAAGTCAAACACCAGGAAATAGGAGTTGTAGAGTAACCTTGTTACATGCGGGGAATCCTGCTTCCTAGGGCAAAAGAGAAGAAATCGTGTATGTACAGTGCCCTATCCAACATGGTGTTGGGAAGTATATTAGCAATGTCTGGAGGGGAGGTGGGGTTGCTTGCCCAACAGCAAGAATAGGTCTGGAAGAGGCCTGGGAAAATTAAAAGGGAGACTAAAGATGTTTGAGGCTAAGCAGAGCTCATGATCATCAGCAACAAATACAACTATTCTCCTGAAAGAACAGATAGATAGGTGGACATCAATACCAAACAATTAGGTCAATGGCCCATGCCAGTCACATGCCAATAAAGAGTTGCAGAAACTTGAAGACAGGCCATGGATCTATAAATATTCCCTGTGCCTTGCCCACACATCTACTCCCTGCCCTCCTACAGCCACTAGTTCCAGTTTCTTATACATCCTCCTAGAATTATTGTAAGTTTGAATAGGTACTTTTGTGTATAGCTATTTTTAAAACACTGTCTCTCTATATTTTAAAACTGTATTTCAATGATTATACTTTAGAGAGATATATTTACTTTTTATTCTATACAGTTTTCTGCATTATACTTATTTAGTCATCTGGTAAAATTCTATTAATTCAAATAAAACTGCCTCAAATAGCCATCATCAAAAAATCTACAAACAATAAATGCTGGAGAGGGTGTGCAGAAAAGGGAACCCTCTTGCACTGTTGGTTGGAATGGAAATTGATACAGTCACTGTGGAGCACAGTATGGAGGTTCCTTAAAAAACTACAAATAGAACTACCATATGACCCAGCAATCCCACTACTGGGCACATACCTTGAGAAAACCATAATTCAAAAAGAATCATGTACCACAATGTTCACTGCAGCTCTATTTACAATAGCCAGGACATAGAAGCAACCTAAGTGTTCATCAACAGATGAATGGATAAAGAAGAGGTGGCACATATACACAATAGAATATTACTCAGCCATAAAAAGAAACAAAATTGAGTTATTTGTAGAGAGGTGGATGGACCTAGAGTCTGTCATACAGAGTGAAATCAGAAAGAGAAAAACAAATACCGTATGCTAACACATATATATGGAATCTTTAAAAAAAAAATGGTTCTGAAGAACCTCGGGGCAGGACAGAAATGAAGACACAGAGAATGGACTTGAGGACATGGGGAGGGGGAAGGATAAGCTGGGACAAAGTGAGAGAGTGGCATGGCATATATTACCAAATGTAAAATAGCTAGCTAGTGGGAAGCAGCTGCATAGTACAGGGAGATCAGCTCGGTGCTTTGTGACCACCTAGAGGGGTGGGATAGGGAAGGTGGGAAGGAGACGCAAGAGGGAGGAGATATGGGGATATATGTATATGTATAGCTGATTCACTTTGTTATATAGCAGCAATTAACACACCACTGTAGGGCAATTATACTCCAATAAAGATGTTAAAAAAAAAAAAAGAACATAATGTAAGTTGAATTCCTATAGTTTAATACTATAGAGAATTAGAGGCTACATGTTTAAAAGCTAACTGGTTGCCAATGATCCTTGTTTTGTAAGCTTGTTCAGACACGTGGTACATTAAAAGGAACAAAAGTTTGAGAACTATTTGTGAAAACTCAAACCAACTGTAATTAAAATTAATGGAGAAACTATAAAAAATTAAAATATATATATTTAATTTAAAAAATAAAACTGCCTCATTTCTTTTTGAGGGTTGCAGTTTTATATAATATCAGTGTTCTATAATCCATTTAATCTCTTTATCCAAGTTTTTTCAATGGACTTTCAGGTTTTTGCAACATTTTTTCTATTATAAATTGATCAAATAATTATTTTTGCACATACATTACTCTACATATCTACATGTATAGGGAATTCTATTATTATTGGAATTTTTGACAGAATCAACTTTGCTTCAACATATATGTTTGTAATTGTTCCTTGAATCATTCTTATGATGGTTACTTTGTCAGATAATTTTAACACCTCTGTAATCTCAGTGTTAGCTTTAGGGACTTTCTTTTTTCATTGAATTTGAGACCTTCCTGGTCCTTGGTATGATGAATTTCCTTTGGTTGAAACGTGAAGATTTGGGGTGTTATATTATGATAGTCTGGATCTAATTTTAAACCTTCTGTTGTAGCTGGCTTCCTCAGACATTATTCTGGCTTGGGGGAAAGCACTTGCCTGTCATGACTAGGGCTGGATTGAAACTCAAATTCTGCACTTGCCCTTCCTTGACACCTGAGGGGGAAGGTTCTATAGGTGGGGGGTGAGAGCTCCAGCTTCCCACTGTGCCTCCACTGATTCAACCCTGGTTGAGAGGGGTAAGAGTACCTCATTACCTCAGGCCAAGTGGCCTCCCCTGACACCATAAGGAGAAAGAAATGATGATCTATTTTCTACTGACTGGTAGTCAAAGTTCTAACTCCCACTAGGCTTCCTCTGATACCAACCCATCTGGGAAGGAGAGGTGAAAGGGTGCCTCATTAATTCTGGATGGGGGGAGTGAATTCCAGGTCCTCCTGTGGTCTCCTCTGTCACCAGAATTGGTGGCTCACTGGAGTCCCTATCTGGTGGGATGGAAGCTCTGACTCCCTACTGTCCTTCCCTGACACCACTGTAGCAGAGAGTTTGAGGCACCTTGGTACAGCATGACGAGGTTAGAACTCTTGACTCCCCATTCAGCTTTTGCTGCCATGGATGCAGGATTGGGGGCATAACTTTTGCTGTGGTATCTGGTTACAGTACAGTGAATATTTTCTAAAAGTGTTCTGTCTTCCTAGGCTTCCCTTTTGTTGATCCTTTGATCAGAGATGGCAGGCCTTTGCTGGGGCTTATTTTTTGTTGTACCTGTTGGCAGTCCTAGGTTGCCAGCTTTTCCATCTCCAATCTTAGATATATGAGGCAAAAAGAAAATCCAGAAACTTACAACTGTGTCATTCTTTGTGTCCTGAGGTCCCTACCAGTTGGCCTCCTCCCCTACATTTTTAAGAGTTTTCATATGTTTCTTTTATGAACAATATTCAGGATTTCTAGTTGCACTTAATGGGAGAAAGGGGAAAAAAGATGCCTACTCCATATTCCCAGAAGCAGAAATTTTCATTTATTAGCTCTCAACCTTTTGTCCTATTTTCTTGTGTGTTTTAAGGATAATAATATGAAGTTCTATAATTTTTATTGAACAGGTGCATCATAATATACTCTAGGATGAGTCAAGTGTAGCCTACAATAGCTACTCAATGTATACTTAACAGCTGAGCATTTCTATAGGTCCACTGGATGACTGGGGCCTTTTTTTTTTTTTCTGGACATGTAAGACAATGGTGAGAGTACTTAAGAAAAGGCTTCATAAAACAGTCCTCAGCTGTGTTTAGTGTTTTGGTAGCTTTAATGATTTTTTTATGGAATTTTACCTTAATGTCACTTAGAGTGTTACCTCCCATATCTTACACATTACATTAAATGACAACCAATGTGTAAAAAGATTTAAAATATTCTTAATCAGAAAACATTAAGATTTTAAAAATTACAAATGAAAATATTCCTAACCTGACTTCCTGACCTCATAATTCCAGAAGACTGAATGGAGTAAAACCAAATACATAAAATAAGATGAATATGGGATACAAATTTCTTAACCATATCATACCAAAGTGTAAAGAGTTTATTGTTAAAGGTGGGATTGAAGTCAAAATTTACCACTTGCAGTCTCAGGTAAATAAAAACTTAGCCTGTTTGAGCAGTTACCTCTATAAAGTGGGAGTCATAATATCTTCCTTGAAATATTGCTGTGAGGATTTCAAACGATATTTAGCAATGTGTGTTTTGGTGACATTCCTTTGGGATTTCTTAGTTCTGGGAGTATATCACTGTGTTCAAATTCCTCATTTACTTATCCCTCTCCCACAACTTCCGGAAACGAACTATGCTTTTTATCACCAATAACTGCCTTTGTGACTGATGAATGGATTAAATAGTTACTATAGGCCTTAAGTAATTCTTCAATTTTCCTCTGTATTGCTGGAATCATGAAACTGGAAGAAATTAATTTTGTAGTTTTTCAAAGAAGAAATCCCCTTATTTTCAATCTCCTTCATAATATCACATTGTTTGGGGGTTACTATCTATGATATCCACATATATTGGCTATCTCCAAAAGGGAACGTGTCCTCTATATCTTCTTTCTGGCCTATTTTAACAGCAGGTATAGCTAATGAACATTAGGCAAGGAGCAGCTATCTTTGTACAATGATCAAATAAACAAAGTTTTTATAATCTTAGCCCCTATATTGAAAAATAGTTTTTATTATGTTTCTCCAAAAATGGTAAAATAAAAGTTTTGCAATGTGCAGCTATGTTCTGGATCCATACATTTTACACTATATGTAGGTATGACTCAGTTTATGCTTTTTAGATATTTTCTCTAAAAGTAATATGTTTATGCAGGTGTGTGTGCATGTCGTTGAAAACTACTTTAGTAACTTTAAAGATGTTTCCAGTTAAAAGAACACAAGCAGAAAAATATTTCAAAAATATGAATAAAATCGCTTGCAAGTAAATTTATGCAGACTCATGATTTTTTTAAAATTTTAAAGTGCATCTTTAATATCACAATCATTTGAGTACTTCAAAGAAACTGCAAAAAAAATTTTAATTTTTAACATAATCTACCTGCTTTAGCTGATAGAAACATGAATCTAGAAGCTATTCAAATTATTTTTAATGAAGAGATTTAAATGCTTGCCTTAAATTCTTAATAAAGTGATTCTTACATCACATTTTGAACACTTACAAGCTTTACTACCTTTTGTTACTAATCATGTGGACTATAACTTAAAAGTATAAATTTTATTGAAAAGTTAAGTGGAATGAATGAGAAAACCTCTGTTTCAGTGTTAGCTGTGCCTATAGACGATTTTCTTTACCTTGGACTCATCCTTTTTTTTAAAACAGCTTTATTGAGGTATAATTGATACATCAAAACAAAACAAAAATCCCTTCACATCCCCTCTGTAAAATGTCTTTGGTTCCCTCAATAAATTTTTATAAGCATAAATTTTCAAGATGTTTTCTAACTCCAAATTATAATTTTCTATGAAGAACTAAATTATACTCTTTGATATGTTATAATAAATATGTTCTAAATCAACCTACATAATATAAATTTCTGCAAGCATTTATTTACAGCGATTTCTCTCTCCAGAACATACACCCAGCTTTCAAAGATATTAACAACCTGGACCCCCAGAAGACAGATAGATTGCAAGTATCTTGTTCCAAGAAAGAAATTAATGTGATATTCAGACTGATATTTGAAAATTATGATTGAACATATTGAGAAAGTGTAAATGGAGGTGCAGAGTAATTAAGTCATATCTCAAACACATTCTGTTCATGTGGCGACATTAGTTACTGACTGTATTATCAGGACATAACACATTTACGGTAATACCAGGGCACCGTTTATTATGAAATCCACACTGTGACTGATAGTATCCAACAATATTAGAAACTAGAATGATTTTTTTAATGCACATTTATTTGGTGCAATAAAGATATTTGTTTTGTTGCCATGATTGAGGTATATATTCTTTTTTCTCTTGTGTTTTTTGTTAATGTGTCTTACTTTGGTGATTATCTTAAGTACTTTGCAATGTGCTGCCTTGTTAAACATTTTTAATTAACTGTCCAAAAACCTTGCCGGAATAATATATTAATAACTCAAGTCACACAAAATTAATATATTCAGTGCCTCTGTAATATATAGTATACCTTAACAAGTGCTCCATGTCAAGTTATTGAAAATTAATTAAATCTTGCTAAAGGAATGCAAAAAAGTCAACTAGAAGACTAATTGAAATCATTATAAACTTTTTGTGTAAACATACATATGATTGGATAAGGAGGACATCTTGTAAATTTGATTAATTATCAAATCAATGATTCTTAACATTTATATTTGTAATATCAAAGACATCACTGTTAGTTATGCACTAAATCAAGTTTTCTGAGTACTTGAAATCATACTTTCTTGATATTTTTCAGTTAACTTTTTTTAGACATTCAAAAATGTTGTTTACATCATCATTGTTGTTAAGAAGTTTGAATTAGATGGCAGAACTAATTTTACAACGACCTATCATTTCTCCCCTTTCTGAAATCCTATCTCTTTTACAGCTCCATAGTTATCATGTGTTCTAGTCAAAATATATATGCCTGCACCATATCGTCCCATTTTTCTGCAAGGTTAATATTGCATCCTTTGACATAAACACTTAAAGCAGTTTAGTTAATGCATTTGTTATAACTTGATGCCTATATAAAATTTAAATGCATATATTTTTAGATAACCTTTATTGATTAAGGCTAAACTTGTTAATTAGAACCACTGAAAGGCCTGTGAGAGAGATGTCTCAAATAGGAGAACCCAAAAATGCTCCTCAACAATTAAGAAAAACTAGCCTTTTTTGAATCTATCCCTATGTGGCAAGTACTAGGCTAAGTGCTTTAGGAGAAAAATAATCCTATTTAATCTTTATGTAACTCCTATGGGGTTTATGCTACTGTAACTATTAATAAATGTGAATATATACATGCAGAAATTCAGCCTCAGAGAATTAGGTTACTCTCTTACTTAGTAAATG
This sequence comes from Globicephala melas, assembly GCF_963455315.2. Classification (NCBI taxonomy): domain Eukaryota; kingdom Metazoa; phylum Chordata; class Mammalia; order Artiodactyla; family Delphinidae; genus Globicephala; species Globicephala melas. The sequence goes on along the minus strand of NC_083318.1, from coordinate 128,883,411 downwards.
ATAGATTTCGAGATTTGAACCAATGTAGGCAGAGCACAAAGATAACTGTAATTTCAGTAACTATGCATAATTCTCCAAGTAAAACTAGATTGAAAACTACTTACTCTAAGGACAGTCCTATTTCCTGATGGCTAATAGACTGATAGGTGTTAAGCAGAAATTTTTGTTTGTTTGTTTGTTTGCGGTACGAGGGCCTCTCACCGCCGCGGCCTCCCCCGCCGCGGAGCACAGGCTCCGGACGCGCAGGCCCAGAGGCCATGGCCCACGGGACCAGCCGCTCCGCGGCACGCGGGACCCTCCCGGACCGGGGCACGAACCCGCGCCCCCTTTCGCCGGCAGGCGGACCCCCAACCACTGTGCCACCAGGGAAGCCCGTTAAGCAGAAATTTAACAGTCAAGCTATGGCTACCTGTGAATAACATTACAAATTTTGTCTTTATGGGTTCTTTTTTTCTTTCCAATAATTGTCCATGTTAAGTTGAAGAATATATTTTAAACTAAACTGGAAATAGTCAATGGGAAATCTTGGGGATAGAAACTCTATGCAAGTTAATAGGAAAATTTATTTAGAAACAGTAGATAAACATAGAGTGAGATCAGGTCGGGCACTTGTACCCATATTCACCAATTTATTCACTGTCAGAAGATTATGTTGACATCATGTAAACCTGTCACTAAACAATGCATATACTATGTAGTGTCTGTCTTCTTCAAATGAATGTCTGTATACATTTTATACTTTAAATATCAGGAGTTCACCTTTCACATTTCCTCATAAAACTTTCACAATGAATGTTTAACATACTTTCTTGTTGCTATTTTTATAATCTAGTCAAAGGGAATATTTTGAAACAAACACTACAAGAATATGATATTAGGTTTTATATTATTTTATTTTTATTTGTATATCTATATAGAGTTATGAATTGCCATGTGTCTAGACATTGCTAGATACTGGAAAAAATGAGAGTCACAGAAAACATACAATTAACGCATAAATGTGTATAAAAATAAAAAAATTTTTTTTTATATTTCCACTCTAGGTAGCTTAAGAGGGAATTTGTTTCAGAATATTAAATATTAATTGGATATTATTGTAGGATATTAAAAGGCTTAAGAAATCAGTGAGAGGGCTGAAGAATGAGATGCTAGGTTGAGTTTTAGAAACAACTACACAAATCACTCCAGGGAACCAGTATGTCAAGGAAGTTTCTTTTAAGATTATAAATTTGTAAATCCTAGAACCACATTTACATTATCACCAGGAACTACCAAAAATCAAAATCCACCATGATTAGGAATTCACATATTCACACGCCTATAGATGTTCGGGATACCACTACTGAAAAACTTATAGTTTTGCTCTTGTCTCCAGAACCACATCGTACCTACTACAACCTCAGCAAAACTGGTGTTTGTACCCTGTTTGTCTGCTTTCATGGAGCCAGTTACTGAACTATGGCACAACTTGTTGTGTTGCGTAAAACAGCAAATGCCTCAATATCTGTATTTGCCAGGTGAAGCAGCAAAAGAAGCCACCATATGGCCTCCATCTCACTTCTGTCTTCCAATGCCTCGTGTGTGCACATGATCTGCCAAGTCTAAATCACTTCTAGAAATCTGAGCCAAATAAGTTTGCAAAATGCAGTTTTTACCTTTCCAGCCTCTGTATTATAGGAAAGCAAACTGGAGGAGGCTGGAATGGATATTGAATGGATAGCATGGGACATACGTTCTCTGTTACTAAAAATGGATTATATGTAACAATAACTTTATCATTTAGGTGCTAATATCTTTCAAATCCATATTTCTCATCTATTTTTGTTTTTCCAAGCTCCCAGTCTTTGCCTCTGTAACAGAGTGTTGTCAGCTGACACGAAACAAAATACCACGTTAAAGCTGACTTAAATTATGTAGACGCATTATTACCTCGCAAAAAAAGAGCAGTTTCAATGTTAGTGAAGTAGTTCAAACTTTTTATCAAAATCCTGAGTGCTTCCTTCTTTATGCTCCATCATCTCATCATCGAGTTTGATTCTGAGGCTTGCCCCTCATAAGCGGAAGACCCAAGATGCATGTTGACATAGAGCTTGTTGCAAAGACAGAAATCGGGTGCAGCTTCTCCTCACCTGATTCTTTATTTAGAGGGAGGAAAGTCTTCCTCTGAAACCCAGCAGCTCGCATTTGTTACAACTGATTGAAATGCCAGGGTATTCTTAAAGAAACACTTGGAAAGCTACTACTACTAAATTTCTGCAGGAAAGAAAGACTTTACCTGCAAGTGAGAAGGGCTTAGGAGTTTTAAGCAGGTATCTCCAAATCCACCAACCAGGTCTGATTTAATTCTCTTCCTTCTGCACCACACCTGCTCCTTTTCTTTATTATCTGTTTCCATGAGTGTTATCCTCCTCTCTTCAGTCTAAGTCATTTGCTCTACTACCTAAATTGAATTGGTTACCAAGTTCCATTTTGATTCTAATACTACATCTTAAATCCATTCCCTTCTTTTTATTTTCAGTGCCTCAGCTGTAGGCACTGAACCTCATCACTACATTTTTACAAAAATGTCCTACTCAGTCCCCATACAAGGGTCCTAATTCTCTTCAATGCCAGAATGATTTTATGAAACGCAAATTTCATTGTATCAATATTATTCCCCTACTTAAAGTTATTACTGGCTCCTTCTGGCTTTTAGCATGAAATACAGTTTAGCAATAACTTAGCATACAGTCCTTTATCTGGTTATTGCTAACTCTAGAACTTCATATCTTGTTGTTTTACCAAATGCAATTCAAACTTCAGCCATATGGGATTTAATAATACTGCCTATATTTTTCACCTCTATGGTTCTGAACATATTAACCACTCTTTATAAAACCTCTCTTCCCTGCTATCTTTCTTCTCTAATGTTATTTGTCCTCTAAGGCTCAACTAAATGCTCCTCCAAGAATTAGTTCCTGACCTACAAATAAAAATTAGGCACCCTGTTTTTCCACTGCATCCTAGGCATGTATTAGTCATATAATTTATGATAGTCTCATGTAATTTTTATCTAAGTCTTCAGTATCATTTTTTAAAAATTTATTTACTTATTTATTATTTATTTTTGGCTGTGTTGCGTCTTCGTTTCTGTGCGAGGGCTTTCTCTAGTTGCGGCGAGCGGGGGCCACTCCTCATCGCGGTGCGTGGACCTCTCACTGTCGTGGCCTCTCTTGTTGAGGAGCACAAGCTCCAGACGCACAGCCTCAGTAGTTGTGGCTCACGGGCCTAGTTGCTCCGCGGCATGTGGGATCTTCCCAGACCAGGGTTCGAACCCGTGTCCCTGCATTGGCAGGTAGATTCTCAACCACTGCGCCACCAGGGAAGCCCTTCAGTATCATTGAGTAACCATTTTGGGAATTAGAATGGTATGTTTTTCTCATCCATGAAACCCTAATAAGTTAATTCAAAAAGTGTTTGTTGAGTGGCTACTCTATAGCATGCAATGTACCAGGTATGAAAAATTAAAAGGTAAGAGGTGGCTCCTGTTTCCAAGGACTTAAAACAATACAAAGTGGAATTTAATACAGAAAGTCTCTCTCTCTCGTAGCACTAATCAAAACTTACCTCTGACAGACTGCACATTAATATTCACAAAGAGCACGTCTCCTTTGCTTAACCCTGTATACCCACTGTCCACATAATGCCTAGTCCATAGAAATCTCTGATTTTTTAAAATATGTAAAACAGCTTTTTGAGATATAATTGGCACAAATAAACTGTGTATAATTAAAATGTACAATTTGATAAGTTTTGATGTGTGTACCATGAAATCATCATTAGAATCAAGATAATGAACATATCTATCACTCAAAATGTATCTCTTTCCCCCCAAAAAAAAGTATCTTTATGCCACTTTGTAATCGTTTCTTCCCACATGCACCCACACCTTGTCAATGCCCCACTACCACACATTTGTGTTCTGTCAATGTTAATCAGCTCACATTTTCTAGAATTTTAATAAATGTGATCATATAATATGGACTCTTTTATGTCTCTGCTTTATTACACACAGCATAATTATTTTAAAATAGTTATTTTTACTGTCAAATAGTATTCTATTTGTGAATTTACCATAATTGTTTACCTAGCCTTCCATTAACAGACATTTGGGCTATTTCCAGTTTTTGGTTATTACAAATAAAGCTGCTATGATTTGGTTATTACAAATAAAGCTGCTATGAACATTCATGTACCAGTATTGGTATGGACAAATGCTTTGTTCTTTCTTGGATAAGTACCTTGAGTGGAATGGCTAAGTCATATGCAGGCATAAGTTTAACTTTTAAAGAAATTGTCAAACTATTTTCCAAAGCCATCATATCATTTTATATTCTCACCAACAATGTACAGGAATTCCATTTTCTCCATGTCCTTGCAATATTTGATATGTTCAGACTTTAATTTTAAATATTCTTAGAGGTGGGTAGTGGTATATCATCATGGTTTTAACTTTCATTTTTCTAATTACTAATGATGTTGAGCATTTTCCATGTGCTTATTTGCCATCAGTATATCCTTTCTAGTGAATTATCTGTTCAAGCCTTTTGTCCATCTTTTTATTGGGTTTATTGTTTTCTTACTGTTGCATGTAGAGAGTTTTTTAAAATATATTTTGGATATAAGTCCTTTGTTGGATATGTGACTTGAAAATGTTTTCTTTCTAGCTTTGAAGTTTTAAATAAAGTCAAAATAAATTAAAACAACATTTTTTGTTTTTCCAAGTGGAATCCCACTTCTCACCAAAATGAAGTACCAGAGACCAGATTTGTTCTCCTATGTGAAATAGTAAAAAGAAAAGCAAAGGAAATGAAAAAAAAAAACACAAAATAATGAGGCAACAGCTTCAAGAGAGCATTAGTAAATGCCTTGAACAACATTTCAAGTAAAAAAATAAATTAGATGAACCCTATGATTGTCTAGCTTACTGCTATAGGGGCGTTTCCAGGCCACAGATCAGAGACGGAGAACCAGGTAGAGACCAGCAGATTCCATGAACTGAGCAGAGAGATGAGAGGGCAGGATGAACCAAGAAACTAGAACTAAGAAAACTGGAGAGGAGAGACCTTCAAACTCTGGAGATCTGTAAAGGCTCCCTTTTGAATATTTTGCTGAAGGTTCATCAGCATGTCCATTTGAGGAAACTAATCAAAGCTGGGGAAAAAAATAAACACACAAAACAAACAAATGGAGCAGAAGCTGGTTCTCATACAGGACTGGAAAATCTCATAATTAGGTGGATGATACACGTTTCATATATATATAAATTTATATATTTATACATATAAATTATTCATATATATATGAATAATTAGTCCTAGATTGAGCACTATTCCTATCCCACGTAAAATGTCTTAGAAACAAAGCCAGGAATGATCAAAATGTTTCTCAGTAACTTAACTGCATCCAAAAACAAAGCTCAAGAATATTTATAGGAATACAAATATACCCAATATCCAGCAGGTAGAATAAGAATGTCTCACATCTAATAAAAAATAACAGCCATGCAAAAATACAGGAAAATATGATATATAATGAGGATAAAAATCAATCAATTGAAACCAATCTAGAAGTGATATGTGTCAAAACTGGAGAAAAAGAGAATTTAAAGTATTTATTATAACTGTGTTCCACATGTTTTCCAAAGTTAAAAATGAAATCTACAGTTTTTAAGATGAGAAATACACTGGGTGGGATTAAGAGCAAATTAGACACTGTGAAAAAAAGAATTAGTTGACTTGTGGATGTAACGACAGAAACCATCTGAAAGTGAGGGGGAGAAAGAAGAAAAGAAAAATAATGAACAGAGAATCAGTGATCTGTTGGAAAATTTCAAGCATTCTAATATATTTGAATTTGGAGTTTCCAAAGGATAGGAAAGACAAAAGAGTCAGAAAAAATATTTGAAAAGAATGCTGACCAAATATTTTATAAATGTGAAAAAACAAAACCTAAAAACCCACAATAAGGGCTTCCCTGGTGGCGCAGTGGTTGAGAGTCCGCCTGCCGATGCGGGGGACACGGGTTCGTGCCCTGGTTCAGGAAGATCCCACATGTCGCAGAGCGGCTAGGCCCGTGAGCCATGGCCACTGAGCCTGCACGTCCGGAGCCTGTGCTCCGCAACGGGAGAGGTCACAACAGTGAGAGGTCCGCGTACTGCAAAAAAAAAAAAAAAAAACCCACAATAAGCTCAACATACTCCAAGTACAGACATGAAAGAAACTATAATAAAGCACATGGTCATAAAATTCCTCAAAACCAATTCTAAAGAAGAAATTGTATAAGGAGTATGAAGAACAAAAATATATTCTGAACAGAGGGATGGCTACAGATTTATCATTGGAAACAATACAACTGAAAAGTGGGTACTGCCGTATCTTTAAGGTATCAAGAAACTATCAACCCAGAATCCTATACCCGGTAATATACCTTCAAAATAAAGTTAAAATAGAGATTTTCTTTAAGACATATAAAAGCTGAAAAAGTCATCACCAGCAGACCCACCATATAGGAGTTCTTTGGGAAAAGGAAAATGATCCAGATTAAAATTTAAATCATAAGAAATTAAAATTTTTCTTGTCTACAAAAAAAAATTGAAAGAGTACCAGAAATGGTAACTTCATGGGTAAATATACAAGATGATTTTTTATTAGTTAATCTTCTTAAAATTCCATTGTGTGTGTGTGTGTGTGTGTGTGTATATATATATATATATATATACACACACACACACACACACACACAATGGAATATTAGCCATTAAAAAGAATAAAATATTGCCATTTGCCACAACATGGATTGACCTAGAGAATATCACACTAAATGAAGTAAGTCAGACAGAGAAAGACAAATAAATACATGATATCACTTATAAATGAAATCTAAAAAAATAATACAAGTGAACTTATTTACAAAACAGAAACAGACTCACAGACATAGAAGACAAACTTATGGTTACCAAAGGGGAAAGGGAGGGGGGAGGGATAAATTAGGAGTATGGGATTAGCAGATACCTACTACTATACATAAAATAGGTAAGCATTAAGGATTTCCTATATAACACAGGGAACTATATTCAATATCTTGTAATAACCTATAATGGGAAATAATCTGAAAAAATATATATAACTGAATCACTTTCCTGTATACCTAAAACTAACACAATATTGTAAATCAACTATACTTCAATAAAAAATGTTATTACAAGGTAATGTATTTCCTCATGCTATAAAATATATCCTTGTTGCTTATCTATTTTATACATAGAAGTTTGTATTTCTTAAACTCATATGCCTATATTGCCCCTCCTGCCATCCCTCTCCCCACTGATAACCACTGATTTGTTATGTTTCTGTTTTGCTGTATAATATATTCATGTTTTACTTCTTAGATTCCACATATAAGTGATATCATACAGTATTGATCTTTCTCTGTCTGACTTATATTACTAAGCAAAATATTCCCTACGCCCATACATATGCTGCAAATGGCAAAATTTCATTCTTAGTTTTACAGCTAAGTACTATTCCATTGTACACATAGAGCACACCTTCTTTATCCATTCATCTGTTGATGGACACTTGGGTTGCTTCCATACCTTGGCTATTATAAAGAATGTTGCTATGAACACTGGGATACATGTATCTTTCAAATTAGTATTTTTATTTTTTCAAAATATATACCAATGAGTGGAATTTCTGAATCATATGGTATTTCTATTTTTAGTTTTTTGAGGAACCTCCATAGCAGCTGTGCCAATTTACATTTCCACCAATAGGATACAAGCATTCACTTTTCATCACATCCTCTCCAACATTTGTTATTTGTATTGATGATGGCCATTCTGACAGGTGTGAAGTGATACCACATTGTGGTTTTGATTTGCACTTCTCTGATGATTAGTGATGTTGAACAACTTTTCACGTGCTTGCTAGCCATCTATACGTCCCCTTTGGAAAATGTCTATTCAGGTATTCTGCCCATTTTTTAAGTGGGTTGGTTTTGTTGTTTGTTTGTTTCTGATATTGAGTTGTATGAGCTGTTTATAGATTTTATTAACTCTTGTCAGTCATATTATTTTCAAATATTTTCTCCCATTCTGTGGGTTCTCTTTTTGTTTTGTTGATGGTTTCTTTTGCTGTATAAAAGCTTTGAAATTTAATTAGTTCTCACTTGTTTATTTTTGCTTTGTTTACTTTGCCTGAGGAGCCATTCAAAATATATCACTACAGTTTATGTCAAAAAGTATTCTATGCCCTCCTCTAGGAGTTTTATGGTTTCAGATCTTAAATTTGGGTCTTTAATCCATTTGAGTTTTCATGTGTTGTGTAAGGAAATGTTCTAATCTCATTATTTTACACTTATATGTCCAGTTTCCCCTGCACCACTTAAGAGACTGTCTTTTCTCCACTGTATATTCTTGCCTCCTTTGTTGTAGATTAATTGACTATAGGTGTGTGGGTTGATTTCTGGGTTCTCTATTCAGTTCCATTGATCTAAGTGTTTGCTTTTGTGCCAGTACCATGCTGTTTTGATGACTACAGATTTGTAGTATAGTCTGAGGTCTGGGAAGGTGATAGCTTGACCTGTTTCTTGTTTGTTTTTCTCAAGATTGCTTTGGCAATTCAGGGTCTTTTGTGGTTCCATACAAATTTTAGGATTATTTCCTCTAGTTCTGTGAAAAATGTCATGGGTATTTTGACAGGGATTGCACTAAATCTGTAGATTGCTTTGATTGATATGGCCATTTTAACAATTCTTCCAATCCAAAAGCACATTATAACTTTCCATTTCTTTGTATCATCTTCAATTTTCATCAGTGTTTCACAGTTTTCAGAGTATAGGTTTTCATCTCCTTGGTTAAGTTTATTCCTAAGCATTTTACTCTTTTTGATGTGATTTTAAGCAGAACTATTTTTTTCTTTTTACTTTCCCTTCCTGATATTTCATTATTAGTGTATAGAAAAACAACAGGTGTCTGTATATTAATCTTGTATCTTGCAAACTTTCTGAAATCATTTATTCTAATAGTTTTCGGGTAGAGACTTTAGAGTTTTCTATATGAAGTATCATGTCATCTGCAAAAAGTGACAGTTTTACTGCTTCCCTTTCAATTTGGATGGCTTTTATTTCTTTTTCTTGTCTGATTGCTGTGGCTAGAACTTCCAATACTATGTTGAATAGAAATGATGATAGTGGGCATCCTTGTCTTGTTCCTGAATTTAAAGGAAAGGCTTTCAGCTTTTCACCATTGAGTATGATATTAACTGTGGGATTTTAATAAATAGCCTTTATTATGTTGAGATATGTTCCTTTTATAGCCACTTTGATGAGAGTTTTTATTATGAATGGATGTTGAATATTGTCAAATGCTTTTCTGCATCTATTGAGATGCTCGTGATTTTTGTCCTTCCTTTTGTCAATGTGGTGAATCATATTGATTGATTTGTGAATATTGAACCATCCATGTGTCCCTGGAATAAATCCAACTTAATCATGGTGTAGGATCCTTTTTATATATTGTTAGATTTGGTTTGGTCATATTTTGTTGAGGATTTTTGCATCTATAGTCATCAGAGATATTGACCTATAACTTTCCTTTTTTTTTTTTTTTTTTTTCTTTTGGTAGTGTATTCGTCTGGTTTTGGTATCAGAGTAATGGTGCCTCATAGAATGAATTTGGAAGCGTTCCCTCCTATTTGAGTTTTTGAAATAGGTTGAGAAGGACAGGCATTAGCTCTTCTTTCTATGTTTGGTAGAATTTCACTGTGAAGCTATCTGATCCTGGACTTCTGTTTGCTGGGAGTTTTTTTTTTTTTTTTTTACAAATTGAATTTCACTAATAGTAATCAGTTAGTTCAAATTGTCTGTTTCTTCTTCATTCAGTTTTGGTAGGTTGTATGTTTCTAGAAATTTGTCCATTTCTTCTACGTTGTCCAATTTGTTGGCATATAACTGTTCATAGTATGATTTTTTTTATATCTCATGATTTTTTGTATCTCTGTGGTATCAATTGTTATGTCTCCTTTCATTTCTTATTTTGTTTATTTGGGTCCTCTCTCTTTTCTTCTTGGTAAGCCTGGCTAAATGTTTATCAATTTTGTTGGTCTTTTCAAAAACAAACTCTTTGTTTTCTTGATCTTTCCTATTGTTTTTATGATCTCTATTTTATTTATTTCCTCCTCCTCTGCTAATTTTGAGCTTTGTTTTTTCTTTTTTGTCTAATTCCTTTAGGTGGTAGGTTGGGTCGTTTATTTGAGAATTTTCTTGATCCTTGATTCTGTATCACTATAAACTTTCCTCCTAGAACTGCTTTTCTGCATCTCATGACTTTGGAGTGTTGTTTCCATTTTTATTTACCTGGAGGCATTTTCTGATTTCCTATTTGATTTCTTCAACAACCTACTGTTTTTTTAGTAGCATGTTGCTTGGTCTTCATGTATTTGTTCTTTTCCTATTTTCCTTTCTGTAATTGATTTCTTGTTTCATATTACTGTGGTTGGAAAACATGCTGGATATAATTTATATCCTCTTATATTTGTTGGTATTTGTGTTGTGGTCTAGCATGTGATCTATCCTAAAGAACATTTTATGTCACTTAAAAGGAATGTGGGGGGACCCTGAAGATGGCGGAAGAGTAAGACGCAGAGATCACCTTCCTCCCCACAGATACACCAGAAATACATCTACACGTGGAACTCCTACAGAACACCTACTGAAGGCTGGCAGAAGACCTCAGACCTCCCAAAAGGCAAGAAACTCCCCACGTACCTGGGTAGGGCAAAAGAAAAAAGAAACAACAGAGACAAAAGAATAGGGACGGCACCTGCACCAGTGGGAGGGAGCTGTGAAGGAGGAAAAGTTTCCACACACTAGGAAGCCCCTTCGCGGGTGGAGACTGCGGGAGGCGGAGGGGGGAGCTTCGAAGCCGCGGAGGAGTGCAGAGCAACGGGTGCGGAGGGCAAAGCGGGGAGATTCCCGCACAGAGGATCGGTGCTGACCGGCACTCACCAGCCCGAGGCTTGTCTGCTCACCCGCCGGGGCGGGCGGGGCTGCGAGCTGAGGCTCTGAGGCTCGGGTTTCGGTTTGGGACAGAGCGCAGGGAGAGGACTGGGGTTGGCGGCTTGAACATAGCCTGAAGGGGTTAGTGCACCACGGCTAGCCGAGAGGGAGTCTGGGGAAAAGTCTGGACCTGCCGAAGAGGCAAGAGACTTTTTCTTCCCTCTTTGTTTCCTGGTGCGTGAGGAGAGGGGTTTAAGAACGCTGCTTAAAGGAACTCCAGAGACGGGTGCGTGCCGCGGCTAAAAGCGCGAACCCCAGAGACGGGCGTGAGCTGCGGCTAAAAGCGCGGACCCCAGAGAGGGGCGCAAGCCGCGGCTAAAAGCGCGGACCTCAGAGACGGGCGGGAGACGTTAAGGCTGCTGCTGCCGCCACCAAGGGGCCTGTGTGCGAGCACAGGTCACTCTCCACACCCCTCTTCCGCGGAGCCAGTGCAGCCCGCCATTGCCAGGTTCCCGGGATACAGGGACAACTTCCCCGGGAGAACGCACGGCGCGCCTCAGGCTGGTGCAAAGTCATGCCGGACTTTGCCGCCGAAGGCCCGCCCCGCACTCCGTGCCCCTCCCTCCCCGCTAGCCTGAGTGCGCCAGAGCCCCCGAATCAGCGGCTCCTTTAACCCCGTCTTGTCTGAGCAAAAAAACAGACGCCCTCCAGCGACCTACACGCAGAGGCAGGGCCAAATCCAAAGCTGAGCCCCTGTGAGCTGTGAGAACAAAGAAGAGAAAGGGAAATCTCTCCCAGCAGCCTCAGAAGCAGTGGATTAAAGCTCCACAATCAACTTGATATACCCTGCATCTGTGGAATACCTGAATAGACAACCAATCATCCCAAATTAAGGAAGTGGACTTTAGGAGCAAGATCTATGATTTTTTTTCCCTATTCCTCTTTTTGTGAGTGTGTATGTGTATGCTTCTGTGTGAGATCTTGTCTGTATGGTCTTGCTTCCACCATTTGTCCTAGGGTTCTATCCGTCCATGGCTTTTTTTTAAAATTTTTTTCTTAATAATCAATTTTAATTTTAGTAACATTATTATACTTTACCTTCGTTCTTTCTTTCTTTCCTTCCTTCCCTCCTTTAGACAACGAATCATCCCAAAATGAGGAGGTGGTCTCTGACAGCAAGATTTATGATTTTTCCCCCTTTACCTCTTTTAGTGAGGGTGTATGTGTATGCTTCTGTGTAAGATTTTGTCTGTATAGCTTTGCTTCCAACATTTGTCCTAAGGTTCTATCCGCCCCCTTTTTTTTTCTAAATAAGAATTTTTTAATTCAATAACTTTATTATACTTTATTTTATTTTTACCGTATCTTCTTTCTTTCTGCCTTTTTTCCTTCTTTCCATCCTTCCTTCCTTCCTCCCTTCCTCCCTCCTTTCTTTCCTTCTTGCCTTCTTTCCTTCTTTGCTTCTTTCTTTCTTTCTTCCTTCCTTTCTTCCTTTCTTCCTTCCTTCCCTCCTTTCCTTCTTTCTTTCCTCATACTTCTACTAATTCCCTCTACTTTTTCTCCCTTTTATTCTGAGCCGTGTGGATGAAAGGCTCTTGGTGCTCCAGCCAGGAGTCAGGGCTCTGCCTCTGAGGTAGGAGAGCCAACTTCAGGACACTGGCCAACAAGAGACCTCCCAGTTCCACATAATATCAAACGGTGAAAATCTCCCAGAGACCTCCATCTTAACACCAGCACCCAGCTTCACTCAACGACCAGCAAGCCACAGTGCTGGACAACTTATGCCAAACAACTAGCAAAACAGGAACACAACCCCACCCATTAGCAGAGAGGCTGCCTAAAATCATAATAAGGCCACAGACGCCCCAAAACACACCACCAGACGTGAACCTGCCCACTAGAGAGACAAGATCCAGCCTCATCCACCAGAACACAGGCACTAGTCCCCTCCACCAGGAAGCCTACACAACCCACTGAACCAACCTTAGCCACTGGAGACAGACATCAAAAACAGCGGGAACTACGAACCCGCAGTCTGCAAAAAGGAGACCCCAAACACCGTAAGATAAGCAAAATGAGAAGACAGAAAAACACACAGCAGATGAAGGAGCAAGATAAAAACCCACCAGACCTAACAAATGAAGAGGAAATAGGCAGTCTACCTGAAAAAGAATTCAGAATAATGATAGTAAGGATGATCCGAAATCTTGGAAATAGAATGGACAAAATGCAAGAAACAGTTAACAAGGACCTAGAAGAAATAAAGATGAAACAAGCAATGATGAACAACACAATAAATGAAATTAAAAGTACTCTAGATGGGATCAATAGCAGAATAACTGAGGCAGAAGAACGGATAAGTGACCTGGAAGATAAAATAGTGGAAATAACTACTGCAGAGCAGAATAAACATAAAAGAATGAAAAGAACTGAGGACAGTCTCAGAGACTTCTGGGACAACATTAAATGCACCAACATTCGAATTATAGGGGTTCCAGAAGAAGAAGAGAAAAAGAAAGGGACTGAGAAAATATTTGAAGAGATTATAGTTGAAAACTTCCCTAATATGGGAAAGGAAATAGTTAATCAAGTCCAGGAAGCACAGAGAGTCCCATAAAGGATAAATACAAGGAGAAATACGCCAAGACACATATTAATCAAACTGTCAAAAATTAAATACAAAGAAAACATATTAAAAGCAGCAAGGGAAAAACAACAAATAACACATAAGGGAAGCCCCATAAGGTTAACAGCTGATCTCTCAGCAGAAACCCTACAAGCCAGAACGGTGTGGCAGGACATACTGAAAGTGATGAAGGAGAAAAACCTGCAGCCAAGACTACTCTACACAGCAAGGATCTCATTCAGATTTGATGGAGAAATTAAAACCTTTACAGACAAGCAAAAGCTGAGAGAGTTCAGCACCACCAAATCAGCTTTACAACAAATGATAAAGGATCTTCTCTAGGCAAGAAACACAAGAGAAGGAAAAGACCTATAATAACGAACCCAAAACAATTTAGAAAATGGGAATAGGAACATACATATCGGTAATTACCTTAAATGTAAATGGACTAAATGCTCCCACCAAAAGACACAGATTAGCTGAATGGATACAAAAACAAGACCCTTATATATGCTGTCTACAAGAGACCCACTTCAGACCTAGAGACACATACAGACTGAAAGTAAGGGGATGAAAAAAGATACTCCATGCAAGTGGAAACCAAAAGAAAGCTGGAGTAGCAATTCTCATATCAGACAAAATAGACTTTAAAATAAGGACTATTAGAAGAGACAAAGAAGGACACTACATAATGATCAAGGGATCGATCCAAGAAGAAGATATAACCACTGTAAATATTTATTCACCCAACATAGGAGCACCTCAATACATAAGGCAAATACTAACAGCCATAAAAGGGGAAATCGACAGTAACACATTCATAGTAGGGGACTTAAACACCCCACTTTCACCAATGGACAGATCATCCAAAATGAAAATAAATAAGGAAACACAAGCTTTAAATGATACATTAAACAAGATGGACTTAATTGATATTTATAGGACATTCCATCCAAAAACAACAGAATACACATTTTTCTCAAGTGCTCATGGAACATTCTCCAGGATAGATCATATCTTAGGTCACAAATCAAGCCTTGGTAAATTTAAGAAAATTGGAATTGTATCAAGTATCTTTTCTGACCACAACGCCATGAGACTAGATATCAATTACAGGAAAAGATCTGTAAAAAATACAAACACATGGAGGCTAAATAATACACTACTTAATAATGAAGTGATCACTGAAGAAATCAAACAGGAAATCAAAAAATACCTAGAAACAAATGACAATGGAGACACAATGACCCAAAACCTGTGGGATGCAGCAAAAGCAGTTCTAAGGGGGAAGTTTATAGCAATACAAGCCCCCCTTGAGAAGCAGGAAACATCTCGAATAAACAACCTAGCCTTGCACCTCAAGCAATTAGAGAAAGAAGAACAAAAAAAACCCAAAGCTAGCAGAAAGAAACAAATCATAAAAATCAGATCAGAAATAAATGAAAAATAAATGAAGGAAACAATAGCAAAGATCAATAAAACTAAAAGCTGGTTCTTTGAGAAGATAAACAAAATAGATAAACCACTAGCCAGACTCATCAAGAAAAAAAGGGAGAAAACTCAAATCAATAGAATTAGAAATGAAAAAGGAGAGGTAACAACTGACACTGCAGAAATAAAAGAGATCATGAGAGATTACTACAAGCAACTCTATGCCAATAAAATGGACAATCTGGAAGAAATGGACAAATTCTTAGAAATGCACAACCTGCCAAGACTGAATCGGGAAGAAATAGAAAATATGAACAGACCAATCACAAGCACTGAAATTGAAACTGTGATTAAAAATCTTCCAACAAAGAAAAGCCCAGGACCAGATGGCCTCACAGGCGAATTCTATCAAATATTTAGAGAAGAGCTAACACCTATCCTTCTCAAACTCTTCCAAAATATAGGAGAGGAACACTCCCAAACTCCTTCTATGAGGCCACCATCACCTTGATACCAAAACCAGACAAGGATGTCACAAAGAAAGAAAACTACAGGCCAATATCACTGATGAACATAGATGCAAAAATCCTCAACAAAATACTAGCAAACAGAATCCAACAGCACATTAAAAGGATCATACACCATGATCAAGTGGGGTTTATTCCAGGAATGCAAGGATTCTTCAATATACGCAAATCTATCAATGTGATAAACCATATTAACAAATTGAAGGAGAAAAACCATATGATCATCTCAATAGATGCAGAGAAAGCTTTTGACAAAATTCAACACCCATTTATGATAAGAACCCTGCAGAAAGTAGGCATAGAGGGAACTTTCCTCAACATAATAAAGGCCATATATGAAAAGCCCACAGCAAACAACATCCTCAATGGTGAAAAACTGAAAGCATTTCCACTAAGATCAGGAACAAGACAAGGTTGCCCACTCTCACCACTCTTATTCAACATAGTTTTGGAAGTTTTAGCCACAGCAATCAGAGAAGAAAAGGAAATAAAAGGAATCCAAATTGGAAAAGAAGAAGTAAAGCTGTCACTGTTTGCAGATGACATGATCCTATACATAGAGAATCCTAAAGATGCTACCAGAAAACTACTAGAGCTAATCAATGAATTTTGTAAAGCAGCAGGATAGAAAATTAATGCACAGAAATCTCTGGCATTCCTATATACTAATGATGAAAAATCTGAAAGTGAAATCAAGAAAACACTCCCATTTACCATTGCAACAAAAAGAATAAAATATCTAGGAATAAACCTATCTAAGGAGACAAAAGACCTGTATGCAGAAAATTATAAGACACTGATGAAAGAAATTAAAGATGATACAAATAGATGGAGAGATATACCATGTTCTTGGATTGGAAGAATCAACATTGTGAAAATGACTCTACTACCCAAAGCAATCTATAGATTCAATGCAATCCCTATCAAACTACCACTGGCATTTTTCACAGAACTAGAACAAAAAATTTCACAATTTGTATGGAAACACAAAAGACCCCGAATAGCCAAAGCAATCTTGAGAACGAAAAAAGGAACTGGAGGAATCAGGCTCCCTGACTTCAGACTATACTACAAAGCTACAGTTATCAAGACGGTATGGTACTGGCACAAAAAC
The DNA here is from genome assembly GCF_963455315.2 of Globicephala melas. Classification (NCBI taxonomy): domain Eukaryota; kingdom Metazoa; phylum Chordata; class Mammalia; order Artiodactyla; family Delphinidae; genus Globicephala; species Globicephala melas. Next base: position 128,866,673 of record NC_083318.1, on the reverse strand, counting down.
AGAAAGATAGATCAATGGAACAGGATAGAAAGCCCAGAGATAAACCCATGCACATATGGACACCTTATCTTTGATAAAGGTGGCAGGAATGTACAGTGGAGAAAGGACAGCCTCTTCAGTAAGTGGTGCTGGGAAAACTGGACAGGTACTTTTAAAAGTATGAGATTAGATCACTCCCTAACACCATACACAAAAATAAGCTCAAAATGGATTAGAGACCTAAATGTAAGGCCAGAAACTATAAAACTATTAGAGGAAAACATAGGCAGAACACTCTATGACATAAATCACAGCAAGATCCTTTCTGACCCACCTCCTAGAGTAATGGAAATAAAAACAAAAATAAACAAATGGGACCTAATGAAACTTCAAAGCTTTTGCACAGCAAAGGAAACCATAAACAAGACCAAAAGACAACCCTCAGAATGGGAGAAAATATTTGCACATGAAGCAACTGACAAAGGATTAATCTCCAAAATTTATAAGCAGCTCATTCAGCTCAATAACAAAAAAACAAACAACCCAATCCAAAAATGGGCAGAAGACCTAAATAGACATTTCTCCAAAGAAGATATACAGACTGCCAACAAACACATGAAAGAATGCTCAACATCATTAATCATTAGAGAAATACAAATCAAAACTACAATGAGATATCATCTCACACCAGTCAGAATGGCCATCATCAAAAAATCTAGAAACAATAAATGCTGGAGAGGGTGTGGAGAAAAGGGAACACTCTTGCACTGCTGGTGGGAATGTGAATTGGTACAGCCACTATGGAGAACAGTATGGAGGTTCCTTAAAAAACTACAAATAGAACTACCATATGACCCAGCAATCCCACTACTGGGCATATACCCTGAGAAAACCAAAATTCAAAAAGAGTCATGTACCAAAATGTTCATTGCAGGTCTATTTACAATAGCCCGGGGATGGAAACAACCTAAGTGCCCATCATCGGATGAATGGATAAAGAAGATGTGGCACATATATACAATGGACTATTACTCAGCCATAAAAGGAAACGAAATTGAGCTATTTGTAATGAGGTGGATAGACCTAGAGTCTGTCATACAGAGTGAAGTCAGAAAGAAAAAGACAAATACCGTATGCTAACACATATATATGGAATCTAAGAAAAAAAAATGTCATGAAGAACCTAGGGGTAAGGCAGGAATAAAGACGCAGACCTCCTAGAGAACGGACTTGAGGTTATGGGGAGGGGGAAGGGTGAGCTGTGACAGGGCGAGAGAGAGTCATGGACATATACACACTAACAAACGTAGTAAGGTAGATAGCTAGTGGGAAGCAGCCGCATGGCACAGGGATATTGGCTCGGTGCTTTGTGACAGCCTGGAGGGGTGGGATAGGGAGGGTGGGAGGGAGGGAGACGCAAGAGGGAAGACATATGGGAACATATGTTTATGTATGACTGATTCACTTTGTTATAAAGCAGAAACTAACACACCATTGTAAAGCAATTATACCCCAATAAAGATGCTAAAAAAAAAGGAATGTGTATTCTGCTGTTTGGGGATGTAATGTCATGCAGATATCTATTAACTCCAGCTATTCATCTATTATGTCATTTAAGACCAGCGGCTGGGCGCGCACCTAGGTAGTCACGGGAAACCTTACAGTCGCTAGAGCAGACCTCTCTTTGCCCTGCCTTGGGAGCAAACTAGCACATGTGTGCTCCTCAGGAGCAGAGTCCAGGCTTCCCACAGCTCTCCTGTTAGTCCCATCAGTCCTCCAACTGGCCAAGGGGGCTCATCACCACCATATTGGACCCCAGGACTAGAGCACCCAGTCTGTGTTTCTCACTGCTCAGTCCCCAGGGTGGGTGTCTGCCTGTGTATTTTTCCTTTTCCTCTGAGCCCCCTCCCAGGGACACAGGGCCCAACCCTATTACTGTTCTTCCCTTCCTACCCTATTATGTGTACATATTTATTACAGTCTGGGTTGTACAGAAGTCCTCCTGCCATTTTCCAGTTAGTTTTTAATGAGAATTGTTCCACATGTAAATATATTTTTGATGTGTTCCTGGGTGTAGGTGAGCTCCACATCATCTTACTCCACCATCTAGATCTATCTCCCCCCACATACAACTAACTGACTATTTTACAAAGAACGAAATGTCTCAAATCAATGATTTAACCAGAAACTAGGTAAAGATGAACAAATTAAAGCCAAAGTAAGCAGAAGAAAGAAAGTAATAAAAATCAGAGCAAATATAAATAAAATGGAAAAATAACAATAGAGAAAATCAATAAAACCATAAGATAGTTCTTGAGAATATTAATAAAATTGATGACTCTCAAGCCAAAATGATCAAAGAAAAAAAAGAACAATATTTAATAATATCAGGAATAAGAGAGGTAATACAACTACTCATTCTATAGATATTAAAAGGATAATAAGGGGCTTCCCTGGTGGTGCAGTGATTGAGAGTCCGCCTGCCAATGCAGGGGACACGGGTTCGTGCCCCGGTCCAGGAAGATCCCACATGTCGCAGAGCAGCTGGGCCCGTGAGACATGGCCGCTGAGCCTGCGCGTCTGGAGCCTGTGCTCTGCAATGGGAGAGGCCACAACAGTGAGAGGCCCGCGTACCGAAAAAAAAAAAAGGATAATAAGGAGATATGAACAAATTTAGGTCAGTAAATCTGATCAGATATGTAAAGAAGGAAAAGATAAATGAGTACTTTAACTTTCAAGAACTTTATATTACCTCATTTATGCTTTTTTATCTCTGGAAAGAAAAGGGTTAACTTCAGCTTATAACCCACTATCCACTCCTTTTCTACATGAGAGATACCTAATGATCTTGACCAGACTTTCTTATAAACATGTTAATATCATTTGTGGGAAGGACAGGGAGGCCCCTATCTAAAAATGCTTTTTAGCAGTATATATCTGGTCTAGATCACTTATTACAAATAAACCTATATATTTTATGGTTTTTGCATAGCTAGCTGGGAAATGAGAAGTAAAATATATTGTTCTATATATGTAACAAATGAATTAGAGACACAGGACTCCCCAATACAAAAGGGCTTCCTTTGTAGACAGTGTTCCTGCACACAGTGTTTACAATATGTCTCTTCATCTGAATCCAAAAACAACCTGTAATATAGGAGGAAGGGACATTTTTTGGAAAACTGTGTTTGATGGATGGGGCTTCTACAGAAAATTTTTATAACTGTATTTGGTTCTATCTTGTATACTTGAAATCATTAGTAAAGTTTGATATGGGGTAAGAAGTATAACTTGCATAAATCAACTTGATAACTCATTCCTTTGTATCAATATTAACATGACTTCACCTTGCCTACTATAGTTTTAATGTGCAGAATATATTGACAAATCTTCAGTATTGATTGCGTATAACCTGAGATAGAAGAGCATCTACTTTTTTGCTCAGTGTGATAGATGCTAGACATCCATATATGTACAGACACAATTTAACCTATAATATAAAATATATAATATAAACATTTTATAGTATTTTGCATATAATTTACAACAATGTCTTTACACAAAGTAATATTTTATACTCTGATATATATGACACTAACATATTTAATATGGTTAAAATTTTATATATATAAAAATTTCTAACCTTATAATTATTTCTGTATTAAGTAATTTATACTTAGCACACTAGCTGTCTAAACTTACTATTATTCTGTGGTACTTGTTTTAGTGTACGAGGAATTCTTTTCTTTTTTCCCCCACGCCCTTTTAATAGAAAGTTCCAATACCTGGGATTCTAGGAATTTTCTGTCATTTTGGTTCAATGCTATTCTGGATTCAGATGTAACAGTGTGAAGTTTGATGCTGTTTGAAGAAGCTGGGGTTTGTCTTCTGTGATGCTTTGAAAATGAGAAGAAAGGGCTTTCCTATATTTGGAAGTGTCCTGGCAATGAGCAAAGGTTAAGGAAAAATCACTGCAGAAAGCTGTTTGTTCAATTTGAAAAGCAGTCTGCTACTTTACGGGCCATTTTTATTCTTTGACTAGCTTCCCTGGAGAGATTCAGATAAAGAGGTTTGAAATATACCAGGCTGAAAGGCTGAGTATGTCAAGAGTATGGATCACTGAAGCAAGTTCTTCATCTTGCAGCTTAATTTTCTGTCTGGAGCACTTAACAAATGAATGGAGACATTCGTGGTTACTGCTGATGCCTCAGATTTCAGGAACATCAATGAGTCTCCAAGGGGTTCAAAATATTTCACCACATTGAACATCAGTGGGGAAGCTTCTCTTTAGCAGAACCCATGCTACAAACCTTACCAAATTTCCAAATTTCTCCTTTCAATAATATATACTTTGTTACACTATACAGCATGGGCCAAGGTAAAAAAAATTGTAAACAGATTTTGTTTATTATTTTATGTCACAGGGAAAAAAGCAGTTTCCCTGTGGCATAAATAACTGTGCTTTAAAATAGGCAATATTGAGCAGTGTATCCTTTGAATATTTCTACTTCTATATTATTTTATGTCATTAATCCTCCTGTGGTTTCAAGCAGAAAGCATAAATGCTGAACTCTGTGGTGCTTTGCATTTGAGGTGCTTTGGTAAATATGTGCTATAATTATGTAAAGATTCAAAATCCTTCTTATGCAAATTTTATTGACTGACAAATGAATGTACTTTCCAACTCTACCAGAAAGACCCTGGAATGGATAGTGAATTTGAAGTTCAATGTAAGAAATTAAAAGAATATTTCTAGGAGCTTGCTATTTGAGAAAAAACTTTTGGCTTGCTACAGGGCCCCAGGACACCAGGTGACCATGTGACCTAAGCTGCCTCACTTGAATAAGATTTATCTAGTAAACCTCACCCAAGGTTAGGTTTGCCCATCAGGCCTCTGTCATCATGCAGGGACAGGAATGGGTCCAAGCATATCCCAAAGGCACAAATAAAGTAAAATCCACTTCTCTCACACTCCGTACACATCTATATCTTCAGGCCATAAATATGACTTCATGGAGAGATTTCTATACCAGTTCAAAGAGGAGGAAATAGTTTAAGCCTGGCTTGCCAATTATTTTGCATGATAACTGCAACCAGCTATAAATGAACTGCTGCAGCAATGCCTTTCCCATCTAGGAATGTCTCTTGAGGACAGTGGAGAGAGCCAATCTTCCACATAGCCATTTTGCCCACTTATCCTATAAAGATGGATTGCTTATCAAGAGGATATATTATGGTTTAAGCTTGGTGTCTAAGGTTTTGACAAGATGAGCCAAATAGTGAGGGACTTGGAAAGAACAAGATTGGACTTTGATGACAAGGAGGTTTTAGAAAGAAGTATGACCCTGTATTTTCTAAATGAGTCTTGCCTCTGGTTTTCATACTTATGTAAGTGCCACTATCCTTGAACACACTGAATGCCTAATACCACATATTCTCTAATAAAAATTTCTAATTTTCTAATCACTCTCATAAAAATCGTGATTTGAATGACATATTATGTGATACCCTATTTAGTAAACACATATTTAGATGCGCCTAGGAAACATTTTATATACTATATAGAGGAGTAAGTTTTAGTGGAAGTCTGATGTAAACTTATATAGGCAACAGCCTAAATTATGGCTCTCACTCCTCAAAATTAATGTTTGGCTTATCTTACCTGGAATAGAACCCTGACCAAAAACACACAACTAACTAGTAAAGAGTACGTGCAAAGAACAGTAAAGAACAGAGTTATAAATCAGTGCTACTGCCCTGTCACCAGCAGCAGGAATAACTATCCTTCATCAGTCTTCCACCTTGTTATGTCACAAACATATCTACGTTTTAACTAATTTATTTTCCTGTCAGTATTGTATAAAGACAATGTTTAATGGTGGATCTCTTTACAAATTACTCCATAAACTACATAATAGTTAGAAGTAATGTTAACAAAACCAGAGGAGATGTCAACACCGTGGACCTGGAGTGGGACAAAGAAATGAATTTCTTTAGTTGTCCTTGGAAATGATGTTTGCGTTATCTTTGTGGGAGCCTTGTTTTTATTGCTGTTTTTGTTATTTGAAGAGGTAATGGTGAAAGAATATATATATGAATAAATGTTACCACTCTAGAAAGGTGGACATTTTTTTTTTTTTTTTTATCTGAAATACGTTCGTTCTCACTTTGTATAGAGTGGGGGTAACCTATTGAGATGTCTGCCTCTCAGTATGAAAGTAGAAATGTGTTATACTTCTGTTAGCCTTTATGGAGCAGCACCTGATCTAGCTTGGCAATAGTTGCTCCAACTCAGGTTTGTGAACTTGAAAAAGTTATGAACTCATATAACAAATGGATATGCATTTTAAATTGTAATATACTCCCTAGCAGCAGTATACAGCACCAGAATCTTCACTGGTGGTGACAACAGCAAATCGCCTTTCTAACCAGGGTACTCCTGTGGCCTGATCTTGGTCGTTGCTCCTCCAATTCCAGTTTCCCATGGATTCTTTGAATTGCCAGATATTCCTTCAATAAATCTCTTTTCTTCTTAAATTAGCCAGAATCAGTTACTTTTTGTTTACAATCATGAAACCTGGGGCTAAC